>NC_089537.1:21779040-22011540 GCF_963924715.1 Thunnus thynnus
AGAGAGAGCAGCTGTGGTCATGGAAGCTAAAGAGTGAATGAAGAGAGGGAGCACTGGTAGTGAGAAAGCTGGTGAATCAGATCAATAAAACCGCCAACACAACCACCAACACAACCACCAACACAACCACCAACACAACCACCAGTACAACCACCGCACACCTCCGCTCAACCCTGCAGCTGTATGCTGCACCACCTGATTTGGTCTGAATACAGCCTTAAACAGTTACAATCACAATCAGTTTCTTTTTCATCAGCTCCTCCTTGTCTGTCGTATGTTGTTTTTCATTGCCCAGCTGCAGGTAGATTACAGTAAAACACTCTTATTGAATGCCATAGTTTACAAGCTGAAGGTTTTATTTTGCGCCTCCTGACTTGCTACAGATTGTTGACAAACCTGTATGTCCACAGATTGCTATACACTTCTTCCTATGGCCACAGATGCCACAGTGCATCCTTCTTCTCTCCCTGCTGTATGTGAGAAAACCTTATCACCAGAGGCCTTTCATTCAAGCACGCCTCCCCTACCTTGGTCTGCCTTACTGACATATAATTATATCCCCGTAGCAATTTTAAAATGTTACAAATGTCAAAATATCCTGACGTCGTCGACACTTGTAGCATCTAATAATAGCTCGATAGAGCTGAGGTTATTAAATGTGCAAAACGGGTTTAGTCTTGCCTTCTGATTGCTGCACTTATTCTTTGACTTGTGATGGTGTTTGTTTTGTTCTCAGTGTAAGAAGAGGGCAGCTGAGGACTGGGACAGAGGTTAGACAGGATGCTTTGTTAACCAAACGGGTTTAGCAGCAATTTCAATCAATGCTGTTACATTAATGGACTTGTTAAAAATCTATCTTGATCTTGATATTACACTGCAGTTTTCTGTAAAAAAAAAAAAAAACACACACACATATGGGAAACATGTTGGCAGCACACTTTTTTTGAAATTGACCGCACTATAAATTTCTGTGAGAATCCTATAAAACATACTGTTGTGCGAAGGCCCCTTGACACTGTGTGGTACTGGGCCGTCCCAGGCGAAGGTTGACGATTATGCGAGAAACATGATGAAATATTTGGTAATCATTTTACTACGGTGGTCCTGGATCTCACTGTGAGACTCCACAGACTGCCGATTTAGAGCTTTGGAGACTAAAGAAGGTCTGCATCAGAATCCAAAATCTTACAATGTGACTGCTGCTACAACCCACGTTTACAACCTAGCAAATCCAGAATAGGGCATAAAATTTCCCGGAATACACAGGCAAGCCAGTGAACGTTTTGTGCTAAAAACATACTTACCTCAAACTCACTTTTCAGAAACAGCATTGCACGTTGCCCTCTTTTACCCGGCCGCAGCCAGCTTTACAATCTCCTCCTCCTACTTGTGGTTTTTCAAAGCATAAAAGTGCCAGCGTTGTGGCCAAAACTTGTTTATTGTTTTACATTTACAAAACATGAGGGCGGTGAAGATGGATGATGCAAGTTGATGACATGTTTCTGCCTGCATCCTTATAGCCATGCTAGCAGCAGGGCTCGTGGGAATGGCGACCAGTTGGTCAGTTTGTCCATTCACCACTTTGGTCCAGACTGAAATATCTCAAAGAGTGGATCAGCACAAAATTTCGTACAGACATTCATGGCAACCAGATGATGTATCCTAATGACTTTGGTGATCGCCTCCCTTTTTCTCTCACCCCATCAGGTGGTTGGCATGTGGTTTTGATTAAAAGTGTTAATTGTAATCACTTAGGTGGTCCTGACTTTTTCCTCTACTTACATCTTTGTGCTGTGATTCACCAGGCTTTCATGGCACCAGCTGACATGCCTCAAAATGTGTATTTTACAGTCTGACACAGATTGCAACTATGACTTTATTAGACCAATCTTGCACAGTGTGACATAGTTGGACAGTTACACATCTTTTGTTTCTCAGGCTCTGTGCTTCAATTTGAAACAAAGTCATGGATACTGGATTAAAGTGCCATGTCTCAGCTTTGAGTAGGTTTACATCAATATTGAAAGAACTATGTGGGAGATATTGCTAATTTTAACACAAAGTGCCCAAAGTAATTGGACAGATAAGTCAAACAAAATCATCATGGTTTAATATTTAGTGGATGGTGTGCAGTCAATGATTGCCTGAAGTCTTGGACACTTTGTATCTTCCCTAGTGATGCTCTCCTAGGCCTTCACTGCTGACACCTTCAGCTCTTGCTTGTGGGCTCGCTCTGCCTTTAATCTGGTCTTCAGCAGGTGGAAAGCAGCTCAATCTGGTTGAGATGAGGTGACTGACTCGGCCAGTCGAGGATATTCCGCCTCTTCACCCTGAAAAAATGTCTTTGGTTGGTTTGGTTGTATGTTTAGGATGGTTGTCCTGCTGAATGATGACATGTCATCCAATGTGTCTTTATGCATTTGTCTGAATGTGAGCATACAGATTGCTCCTGTATATCTCTGAATTCATCCTGTTGCTTCAGTCAGCAGTGAAAATCATCAGTAAGCACCAGTCTGCAGTTCCATTGGCAGCCATACATGCCCAAGCCATAATATAACCACCAAGTCTGGCAGATAAGCTGCTATGCTTTGGGTCATGAGCTGTTCCTTTTTTCGCTCCACACTTTCCTCTTTCTGTCATTTTGATAGGAGGTTGATTTTTTTTCATCAGACTCTACCACTTTCTTTGTGTATGTTTCTGTGAAGTGCAACCTGCCTTTCTGTTTTTGAGGCTTACCACAGGTTTGCATCTTTGTGGTGAATCTTCTGAGCCTATGGTCATGAAGTCTTCTCTCGATTGTTGACAAGCAAACATGTCAACAATCTCCACCTACATCCTGGAGAGTATTCTTGACTTGCTCTGCAGTCATAAGGGGCTTTTTCTTCACCATGCAAATGATTTTCCGCTCATCGACAGGGCTCGTGGTCCTCGGTCTACCAGGTTGTTTGCCATTTTCTAGTTTTCCTTCATGTACCTGTGTTAAAAGGGCTGTATCTCCCACGGAGTTCTGTCTGTGTTGACGTCAAACTACTGAGATTACTTTCATGTAGTATCTGTTACTTTATATCAAATTGAATATGCTGAAGCACAGAGCCTGAAGAACATAAAGTATGACTGTCCAAATACTGTCAGTATATAGATCTTCAAGATAGGTGTTATTCCACAGCTTTTAAGCACCATTATATGGTTTTGCGATTCTGTATTTGGGTTTACAGTGTTGCTTTGGTAGCTTTTACCAACAGGAATATTTATTCAGAGTAGAGGTCAACTGATAGGCCGATATAATAATGATCGTTTGGAGCAGGATAAAGCCGATAGCCGATTAATTGTCTGATATCTCACACTCCTGCTCCTGTGAAAAAAATTTGACACTGTTGGAAATGAACAGTCTTAGACTTTATGAGAAACTGGATAACTGTTGAACTGAACATCTAAGTCAAAGTAATAAATACCTTAAACCTGCTCTTCCTCCCAAACTCCAGGCAAAGCCACTAACCAGGGATGTTAGGATTTTATCTTTCCCTTATCCATACTTGTCGGCCCGGCTCTTTATCAGTACTCTTACTGGTTCATTTCCATTACTAAAGAATTGGGATTTTTAAAAGAGAATAAATTTAGAGCAGGATTAGAATTGATTTATATTTTAAAGACAACTAAATATTGTTTCTAGAGCAGCAACAGTAATGTTTACAACAGCAAAGTCACTATATAAACTCAACATCTCACTGGAAACAAAAATAACATTTCAATAAAATAAATAATATTCCTGACATCAAAATACCAAGTAAAGTTTTGAAAGAATGAAGAACACAGACATCAGTCAGTATCAGTCATTCATCCTGTCCTCTGATGCTGGTAGAGGGAGGAGGGGCTGGTTTGAAGAGGGGGGGCCGCCGTCTCAGCCAGCAGCTAAGTTTACAAGAGTTTGTCACATTTTAAGATTTGTAGCAAAGATAAACAGTTAGACTCCGTAGAGACTGCTTTCATTTTAGCTTGTTTATAACAATTCACCTTTAGCTTAACAAGCGTACAGTGGTTGTGTAAAACATACCGGGAGCAGGTGGAAATATGGCTTTCCTGCATGTTTATGTTTGTTGAACAAGTGGTTTGATAAGTACTTACTGGATTTTCATTCAAGGAGGTTTTATTGCGCTTAGAGTAACGGGTGTAGTTGTCGTCAACTCGAGTAATCTTCAAGTTATCTTCACTTCACTGTGTCCACCGCACTGCAGCCTCTCGGCCCTGCTGTTTGGTGTGTGTGTGTGTGAGTGTGAGAAACACTGAGGGGACAGGAGAGGACAGAGAAGCAGCACGACCATAAATGATAGCAAAACGTGATAGAGACTCAGCATAGTTTTTTCTGTTCGTCCTGCTTAGGCGCTGTGAAAAAACACTTAGGCGTCTGAGTCTTATAATGGTGGGAAAACATTGATTACCTTGACTTTATGTATGGAGCCTCAATGCAAAATGTTTATGTGATTATGTACGTCCCTGCGTGACCGGTAGATGCTGCACAACCATTGGCCACTATTGGAGCCAAGTTCCGCTGATTCCAATAGGTTGTAAAATGTCCTATTGCTGCTGATTAATCGGTCAACCTCTAATTCAAACATGGCATCAAATATTTGAGCACCTTTTTTCTTTAATTTTTCTGAGGCAACAGTGAAGATGTAGTTCTCAACCAGGCTTTTCACAGTTCCGTCTATGAACATGGCATGTTAATGTGAATAGCTGTTACTGATGCATTTTCCTCTTCTTGTGTTTTGTTGCAGGGACCAGTTATTCTCCACAAGAAAATTCTCACAACCACAGTTCCCTTCATAGCTCCAACTCACATTCTAACCCCAGCAAGACCTCAGACACAGTAAGTGATGCCTCTGCCATAGCATGGAGGACTAAACATTGTTTATCAAGTACAATGGGCTTATTGTTTCTTTGCTGTAGCTGCTTTCCAGTAAGTTTACTGTCCAACGTTGATGTTAGATTTTGCTTTGACTTCTTATCATTTAAACACAATACTACTTAGCTTTGATAACAATAACGGGTTTTCCATCAGGTTATTGTGATAAGTATCCAGTCAACTGGACACGCATATTAAGACAAACTTTATTTAATGGCTGCAGTTATCACAGAAAATCAATAGTTATGCTATTAGTTGGTGTTTGCGAAAGAATACGAGAAGCTTCCTCGCATTGTGCTCTTATAGTTGTCTCCCATATTAAGGAAACTGCTGTTAACTTTAGTGACCGTTCTTGCATGATGGAAGTTTCCTGCTTGTTATTTTTGTTTTTTAACACCATAGGGGAAATAAAATGTGTGAATGAATGTGTTAAGAAGGCAGCTAGTGAGAAGTGTAACACCAGTCTTAATACTATAGTCCTGAGGAGAGCAAAAACTGTTCCAGTTTGGTCACCTCAACAGTCTTTATCTGTCTCTGAAATAAGCCTTCCCTCCCACTTAAAACGCATCTCTGTAAACCGCCCAGCTGTAGCTATCTGCCTTCGACCCAAATATCGCATGTACATTTCAGATTACATTACAAGCTCTTGCATCAGACCCTCTCAACACACATACATGCACACAGTTTGCTTTTCTGTCTCCTTCTGTTCCTAAATATTTTTCTCTGTTTCTCAGCCTTACGAACCTGGCGACGACTGGTCAGAGCACATCAGCTCGTCTGGAAAGAAATACTATTACAACTGTAGGACAGAGGTGTCCCAGTGGGAGAAGCCCAAAGAATGGCTGGAGAGGTAGCTACAATCTCTTTACCCAAACCACTTGATAGTACACACTTTATTTTAATTGTCACATAAAGGTTGGATACATCGCCGTGTCTACATACTTGTATCTGTGTTTCACAGAGAACAGAGGCAAAAAGAGGCAACAAAGACGGTCGTCAACAGTTTCCCCAAAGACAGGGACTACAGAAGGGAGGCTATGCAAGCATCGGCTGCTCCTGGCTTTACTGGTGCTAGTAAGTGCTACATACATTGTTATAATACATGTTCTCCTTACCTGTTCGCTGCGACTGATCTTAAATGAATCATATACGCTTTGTTTACATATCTGTATACTTAGTTTCTTGGCTTGGCTGGTCCTTAATATCAGGGATGAGAGTTCTCCCATCTTTGTCGCCATCTTTATGCAAATCTACCTGAAATCCTTTCGCTTAAGCATTGTTGTTGTTTAGTCTATGATGACTGTTGTTGAGCTGACCTTTTGCTGATGGATGTTAAAGAATTGCTTACCAAAAGACTGAGACTACAAATATCTTAACCACGCATGCTGATGTGGCTTTAAGCAGCATACTGTAGCTGTGAGTACTGTGAATGTGTGATCCAGTTGATCAGGCCATGATGGACTGAATCCATTACAGTCTGGGCCAGTTAGTGTTGACAAGTGTGATGTTGAATGATTCTAAATCATTGTGCACTCATCACGTTGCTGCTGTTTTGTTCTTATGAAAGTATGGATTCACATTTTTTTTCAAGTCTGTCATAATACAATACTCATATTTCCATATGTACATTCAAAGAATTATCCCTTGTAATTAGGGATGTCAGTTTCGGTTAATTTAGCTTTCGATAGACCGACACCCATTAACTGGTAACTAACCGGTTCATTTTTAAGAAAAGTTGTGATGTAGCTTTCGTTACCTCAAAGTGTTTTCAGTACGTTTAGTTGCAGTAGCTCTCGATGGCATAATGTACTCAGGCTTGAGGTACCGAACTAGCTCTTTCAGTCCCTAGCCCTCCACCGCACTGATTAGCAGCATATCTGTCTCAGTCCAACTGGGTACGACAAAGTAACACCTATGTTGTTATTGCAGATAGACTGTAGGATTAGCATGCTAGGCTAACAGTCCGTCAGCTGTGTGAATTTATATCTGCGCTGTGAAATCTTAAACACTGTAAACACACCTGTCACCTCCCATCTCGGTACTGTCAAACCAGAGACACCGCATCTACACCTTTCGCTTGGTGTATGTGTGTTTTTAAAACTTATTTCAGGGCTGTGCTCACTCTCAGTGTGCAAGGTATTGAAATTTGGCACCGATCAATCTAATGTACCTAGTATGTACATTAGCCCGACATTCGTAACCAATTAATGGGTAACCGTTGACATCTCTAGTTGTAATCATTCCTTTCTCCGAACTGCCCATGAAGAGATCCCGTCCTAACATGCCTCCAATGTAAGAGATGGGGAGACAGATTCTACAGTCCTCGTTCTAAAGTTCAACAGCCACATATGAGCTTCAGCTGAACTTTTGAATACATTTTTGCAAAACAACAGAATTGTCTGGCTTGTCTCTTACATTGGAATCACATCAGGAAGGCATTTCTTCACAGCCAGTAGACAGGAGGAACAATTACAGCAACCAATATCCCTTTGAATGTTCACATAGGCATGTGAGTATTGTATCAAGGAAGATTTGATAAATGTGATCCTGTCCTTTTAAAGATCATTTAAAACATGATGTTTTTATGGCTTTATCACTGATTGAAAACAGTGCTATGTGTGAGAATTGAAATATAATCCAGTTCATGAGGTTTCTGTGATGTTAACCTCACTATTCTATTGGAGTTCACTCACCTCCAGATCTCTTCTGCAGAGTTCTTTGTTGCCCATGGCTTTTCATGCACTATTTTATCCACATTTTTGTGTTTTTCCCTCTGTTCTCTTTGCCCTTTTCATTTAAATTGCATCATAAATTAGCCTGGCATGTAATTGTAGTCCTTGCCTGTCATCCAGTGTGTTATTCTGTTTTGCTGAGTTCAGTATGTCCTTTCTGACTTTTAAGGACTACAAAGAAATCTGTTTATGTTGGAAGTAGTTGTCATGTGTTGAATGGTCTCTGTAGGTTTCAACAGTCTTAAAGTCTGTTCCCAGCTTTAACCCAAATGTAGACTGCAAGACTTTTGAAATCAGAGTTTCTGTGCTGCTCACACCACAAGACATTGTTTGTTGCAGACTGTTGTCATCTTGACATGAGGGTGCAAAAGCTACACAACAGACCTCAGATGAGGTCCACTGATTACAGGATTAATCCCCTTGGGGAAAATTAAGACTGGATCAGACTTCAGTAGTATTCAACAAAAACGTGCGAGTAGTCATTGTGGGATAGAGTGTGCCAGTTTTTCAGCTACAGATGACACACATCTTGTCCGAAATACATGTGGTGTTTGTATCAATCAAAAGAGTAGGCATAAGAACGGCACATATGGGATTTAAACCAGTCACAAGGAAGATGGTGGTGGTGGTGGGGAAAAGATATGTAAATGAACCTTTTAATCTACAGAAACCTCACTGGTATCCGACATACAGTTAACGCTCCACAGAAATGTTTGAACATAGTTAATTAAAAATGAATAAAGTTATAAAAGATCTTGGAAAGATCTACAGCAAAATACAGTATGTCCTGTATCGGCTTATAAAAGCAAACAGAGGGCAGGGAGTTGTGGTTAAGTAATAAACTAGGATTTGAACTAGACATTCAAATAATTGTAAAATCACAACAGGCTGAAATGGCTCTTTGATATTTTGTTCCTGCGTCAGTATTCTACGAAGACATCAGCTGTATCAACACCATGTCCACCTCCTCTGCTCAGACACGCTAGACGACCTGCTCTGTCTCTCTCTGCTCAGTCTATCCATGTCCTTTTCATTCCCTATGAAGCTCCATTAATGACTCCTATTACATTAATGATATAATTAGGCTGTGGGCAGCTCTGTGTGTGTGTATTCACTGCCTCCCTCCTGTGCGTTCTCATTGGATACTGCTCTTACCCTTACTCAGACTACCCCAACTACAGGCAAATTCTCTTGTTAGCTAGGAGAATGTTTGAAAACTGTCATAGCCTCTGGGGCAGCTCGCGACATGGTGTCTCTGAACAACTTAAACTAGAGGACTTTAGGGTTTTTGTCTCAGATCTGAGTAGTGTGTCTGACTCAGGCAAATTGTGGCAAAAGTCTGTTGTAGTCTGCACTATCCTTAGTTGTACTGATGCATATCATAGTGGTGTATGCTCTTTTGCTAAACAGAAAGCACTCAGCATTGTATCACACTAGCCACCAAATATTAATGATTCCCTTAAGTGAAGATGTCTTACATTGTTACAAGGAAATCATCAAGGCTGCTACAAAGCAGTTTAAGGCAAAATGTTGGAGAATATTTCTACAACTCTGTGGCACTCCTCTATAAAGAACGATTCCTGCACAGTCCGTGATGCACATGTATCCTATGCTTTTTGAGCTCTCATAGAATTGATGTCATTGATCATCTGAATACCTATTAAACACTCCTGAAAACACTTCCTCTTCAGTTGTGTTCATGAATGGATGCTGTTGAAAGCTTGATACATAGACAGCATACAAAGACTAAAAACAACTATATAGTTTAGTGTTGTTGCAGCATTAATTCAGGTGTGGTGACCAGCCATCACCACAGCAATCCCCCACCCCCGTCCCGTCCATAACATTAGATAATACAGTCACAGGATATTGTCACAGTGGGAGTCTGTGCTCATTTGCTGTGGAAAGCTAATGTTGATACTAGAACGACACTTCCCTTTAAAGTAAGTGATATAAAGGCATTGACAGGCTTTTTCTAGGTTAGGCAAACCTTAAATTTTCAGCTTATAATAAAGACTTAAGATCAGACTAAGGGGAACATGCGTGTAGCTCTGATCACAACTAACAGCAGCTCAGCGCTGTTTGTAGCTGCACCAGCAAGCCCACATCAGGAACTGTGTGTGTGTCACATGTATTTGACGAGGCTGACATGATAGTTCCTGCCCTCGAGTCAAGATGTGTTAAAAATGTAACTGAAACTGACGTGAAGCTCCGCAGTGGTTGTTTACAGGGGTCCGCTCACATAAAACAACTCATTTTTCTTTTACGTGTATCTACATGCCCAGTTTTAAATTACATATACGATATCAGGCTGTGATTGCAATCCTGAACAGAGCTGCTGTTTTGTGCAGGACCGATCGTCTCGTTCCTTTCCTAGGCCAGTATGAATGAATTTACAAGCTTATCAAGAAGGAACTATCTTACCAGTTGGAGACGGTAGATTTCTGAGCGTGCCTGAGATGTAATGTAATGACATCCTCCTTTCTGCTGCCCTCACAGAGTCAGCCCAGGTGGAGAAGCCCACAGCTACCCAGTCCCAGTCATCATCCTCAGGCTCAGGGAGCTTGAACCCCTCATCAGGACCCCCTGGATCATCTGCCTCCACAGTTCCCGTGTCCCCAGTCCTTCAGTCCCCAGCCCCTCCACTACTCCAGGACCCCACCCTGCTTCGCCAGCTTCTCCCAGCACTTCAAACTGCCCTGCAGCTCAATAATGCCAGTGTGGACATGGCAAAAATCAACGAAGGTAAGAAAAATAGCTGATTTTACATGCACATGATGCAGTTATGTACATTCAGCCACTGACTACATTCATCTGCCTGCAGTAACTGATCATTATTATTATATGCTGTGTTGCTATCAGCTGCTGGTCTGACTGCCCACTGTCAGAGGTTTTGACATTACGTGATAATCTGTCCCCACATCTGAGGATGCCTGCTGTTGGTCTGAGTCCATTATTGAGTCCTGTCTTACTTGTCATTCCTATAGTCCTAGCCTGTTTGTATTTCAGTCTGAATGTTTGGACTACCTATGCTTTAGACCTTACTGTTTGCTGTGAGCCCCCTGAAATCAGCAGCCATATGAATGACTGCCCAATAGACAGTGTTGTGCCAACAGTGGAAAACTTGGCTGACATTGTAGAGGGCACCTCATGGCTTGTCTGAGTCTTGCTTTTATAGGGGTGAGAGAAAAAAGCAAGTTACATAAGAATCATAATTCTTAAACATCAATTCACATTTTGCAAAAATAGATTTTTTTGTTTGTTGTTAAAACGTTATGTTGATAGACGTTGAAAAAGGCAGAACTCAACTACAAGAACACAATTCTGCATCCGTACAGTGCTTTTTTTTTTTTTTTTATAGTTCACCTTCAAAGAAGGCAAACGCTCGGGCATATTTTGTATTGCAAGACAAAACTGAAGTATTTTTTAACTTCATACATCTCCCAGAGACTGACATGAGCAGAGCAGAGTGCTGAACTGCAGCACTAGCAAACGAGAACACCAACCAACACACACTGCAAAACTTTTAAGCCAACTCTGGTTGGGTGAAGGAAATAACTTTGTCCACAGTCTGTCTAATCTCCAAAGCCGTGTGTGTGTGTGTGTGTGTGTGTGTGTGTGTGTGTGTGTGTGTGTGTGTGTGTGTGTGTGTGTGTGTGTGTGTGTGTGTGTGTGTGTGTGTGTGTGTGTGTGTGTGTGTGTGTGTGTGTGTGTGTGTGTGTGTGTGTGTGTGTGTGTGTGTGTGTGTGTGTGTTCAGAGTTGAGGATAACGATTGCTGTTCTCCACTGCTGGAGTTGTAACATCAGTCACAGCACCGCAGAGCGCTTCACTCTTTCTCCTCTTTGCTTCCCCTTATATTTAGTCATTGATGTTGGTCAGTAAACTGCAGGCAGAAGACTGCAGCATGCTTCCAAATTAATGCAGTTAACTTTATTTTAATAAAAAAGCTGCAAACTTTGAAACACTTTTCTCTGCTTGTGAGAAAAGCGACAGCGAGTTGGACATTGAACTGGACTAATAGCCTGAAACTAGAACGCCCTTTTCTATTTATTGTAACAAGAATCTGTTTTGAATCGAGAATCAATTGTGAGTTTAGGAGAGGAATCAAATTGTGAGATCGCCAAAGACTCCCACCCCTCCTGCTTTATGATCCAAACTAAAAGTGGTAGAGACAGAAGTCTGTCTCATAGATGATGTCGACTTTGAAAAGGCTCTGAAATTACATATTGGTCACTGCGTTGTCAGGCAGCGTTATTTTATTAACTGTTTTTTATTTTAGAATATAGCAAATTCCTTTTGGACAACATTTTTTCTGAGTAGGTCTTGTCTTACTTAAGATGGTGTATCTTTCACCGCTGAGGTTTAAGATTGACAGCTCACCAAGCTGCATGCAGCTACAGTTTGTCTAGCAGGTGAATATAGAGGGTCAGTGCTCTACTGTTGGGCTGCAACTAATCATTTTCTTCATTTAATTCAAGTAAAGATCTGGTATCTGTTTGGACTATAAACGAGCAGAAAACAGTAAAAAGTGTCCATTACAATGTTGTAGAGCTTACGGTGGCGTCTTCAAATGTTTTATTATGTCAAACTAACAGTCCAAAACTCAAAGAGGTTCAGAATCATTGAACTGCCAGCCATACCATCAAAGCTCTGCATCCTGCAGAAACAGGCAAGTTGAAGTGTGATCTCACTATAACTCATTCAAGCAAAATGAGTGAGGATGAGGAAATATTTCTACGGGGTGCATTAAAGTATTTGCTTGGCAAATTAACTGATGCAGTGCAGAAACCTTTCTAGTTGTAAGACTTAGTTCCTCAGTGCAGGGAGGTAACAAAGTGTGTTTGCCTCTCTACAGTTCTCACAGCTGCCGTCACACAAGCTTCATTACAGTCGATGCTCCATAAGATCCTTACTGCTGGACCATCAGCTTTCAATATCACTACTATCCTCTCTCAAGCTGCTCAACTCTCCAACCAAGGTAAGTGCACAAGCGTTTCTGTAACACCACTATGTACTGTTGCAAATGTAGTCACTTACATACAGCATGTTGTATAATGACTACTTTAGCTAATGAAAAGAACTACCTGGCATTTCTGTGTGTTTCCCCTTTCACTGAATTGTCAGTTAGGTAGTTCTAATGAAGACGATAACATCAGCCAACAGAAAATCGATTTCCTGACTTGTGTTTATGACTATTGCTATCTTTTAAGATCTCACATATTATGTATTTACTCATACCGACATTTTCTTGCTGGGTAATGAATTTAGTAGATTGTGTTGATGTCTTAGATCTTCTTCTTTCTGTTCGTCTAGCAGCTCAGCAATCAAACCAGTCACCAATGTCATTAACATCGGACGCCTCGTCGCCCAGGTCCTACGTTTCTCCGAGGATCAGCACACCACAGACCAATGCTGGTCCTCTTAAACCCCTCCTCAGCACGCAGCCTGTCATCTCACAGCCAAAAGTAAGACAAACATTTACATTGTGTCCAACAAGCATTTAGAGTATCCAGTTGGGTGAATTTTTCTTGGGAATATAACTATCGCCAAGGATGAAAAAAATACTTTGCCTTTCTTTGATTTCTTCGGGCCTGATAAATCTGTTGGATTTCTTAAATGGGCACCACTGAGTTGCCGTTATCATACAGTCTTTTAACTCACGTTGCAAAAATGTAAGTGCTTTACGTTCAAGGTTGGTTTGGGCATTTGTCACAGTGTAGAGAGACAAGAAACATGGGGAGAGAGAGGCCTGTATGACATGTAAAACAGATCCCCTGCCTTAGCTGGAACTTATTCTGACCACTTAGTTATACTGCACATCACTGACCAGTATAGACAAAAGGTCATACACTAGGACACACTGATGGTATCATGTGAAAGCTGTTTTGATGGCATGGGTCTTCAGTGTCCTCCCAGTTGAATGAAATGTCGCATTTGCAAGAGAATAGATTCATGCAAATTGATTGCAAATAGAGTTAAATGCATCCGATATTAAAAACAGTATTGTATTGTGGAACACGCTGAGTCACATGGCATCCCAACCGGACAAATATGAGAAATGAGAGATTTATTCAAACGGGGAGGCATGTCTGGTCTCATTTATATGCTTCCTGAAGCATGCTGTGGATGAATGAAACAGACTCTTTATATTCGGCTGGGCAAAATATGCTGTTCACATTTGTACGTTTGTATCTTAATCATATGAACAGGAGATGTTCTGATGTAGTATTTCTATTTTGCGTACAGGTGAGCACGCCAGCAGTTAAGCAGGCATCTCATCCCCAGCCAACATCCCAGCAGCCCCTCTCCAGCGATAAGCAGCACAGTCATGATGCCACCACCGCCTCCCCGCGCACGCTCCAGCGCCAAGGGTGAGTCCAGCCACACAACACCTCCACAGGCAGCCTTAGACACTAATTGATGGCACTTTGTAGAACGTGTGTTTATTATTTGTTGGTCATGAAACATCCAACCTCCGATGCCATGGAGTATATTACACAGTTCATGTTTTAGTTTTAATAGTTATCAGTAAAGCTTAGTCAATCAATCAATCAGTTTTTATTTATATAGCGCCAAATCACAACAAAAGTCATCTCAGGGCACTTTTCACATAGAGCAGGTCTAGACTGAACTCTTTAATTTACAGAGACCCAATAATTCCCCCATGAGCAAGCACTTAGCGATGGTGGTAAGGAAAAACTCCCCTTAGTCTGTTTTCCATTAATGCTGACGTCTTTTGAAAAGCTCTTGTTCCACCAGTGTTTGATAACTGCAGAAAAACATGACTTGTTAAAACCATAGACACCCACTTTGGAATGAATGAAAACAAATGATGTGGAAAATATATCTTCCTTAAATTTCACCGGTGTTAAATTCTTTGTCAGTACATAACAACTGAAAGGGTTCCTACTGTAAATTCTTTGTGAAGCTTCTCGCTATCATCCTCTATACTCCAAGCAAAGTAGCAGGGAAGTAGTGAAAAGCAGCCAAACAGTAGGACAGCCCATTCCCATCTTCTCATGAATGAGTTTTTACCACCACACAAGAATCTGCTTCCTGACTGCAGTCGGTCTTTATTGTGTAGTGTTGCGTTGCCATCTGCTGGTCATTGACGGAACACTGAATGGTTGTTTCATTCATTGAAGTCATTCATGTTTGTGATACAGTTTCAAAAAAAAGTGTCCACTGAACATTCAACATCAGCGCTCATTGGCACGATTTACTCCTGTCAGTTTATGCAGTCAGTCTTGCTTGGCCACATTTTCATAATGAGGTTTTTTAATAATAATTTTACTCTTTTTTTTGACTCCTTGACTCCAAACGTACCCCTACACAAACCTACTGGGTTTGTGGCAACAGACATTTGGCTGTCTAGACCTATGAAGCCTAACACCATGTCAGTGTTACGTGCACAAACTGTGAGCCGTGATACATCTGATGTGTGACCTATGTAGCCGAACTGTTACTCAAAGTGTCTTTTGGTTTTCAAATTCAATCTCTTCTTAACACTGCTGCTGAGAATGAGTTGATTGGTCTTGCTTGTGAAAGGTCAGCATGTTCAGAAAGCTCAGTTTCTCCATCAACATGACATTTTAATGCTTACACTCTCCCTCACATTGTGTTAACTGCAGCAGTCAGAGGAGTCCCTCCCCGGGTCCCAACCATGTCTCCTCCGGCAGCAGCAACGCCCCCAACTCTGCCTCCGCTCCCCCAACCTCCTCAGCATCCCGGCCCTCCTGCACCTTCACCCCCACCCTTGCCGCCCACTTCAACGAGAATCTTATCAAACATGTCCAGGGTTGGCCTGCTGAGCACGCAGAGAAACAGGTTTGTACCTCCTACATTTCACTGTAATTTATCTTCATTGGAAGACAAATAGCTTCATGGCTGACTGTGGTTATTCACAGCTACACGCAATAAAACAGTTGTACTGTCAGTATCAATATGGAAGAATGTAACCGTGCAGTGAATTAATGAACTAGAGTCATCAGTATGTTTTTGCTCTTTTTTTTGTGTGCGACATATAATTTTAAAGGCATCAAGACTACGTGAAGAGGCTCACACCATGGGGAGCATCTGCATGTCTGAGAACTGCACCGAGCTCAAAAACCTCCGTTCTTTGGTCAGAGTCTGTGAAATACAAGCGACATTGCGTGAGCAGAGGTAAGAATACAGCGAGTTTAACAACACGCACCAGCTGACATGTAAAGTAAAACCTCAATCCAAGAACACACCCAACTCATTCGTCTTCTCTCTCTCTCTCTCTCTCTCTCTGTCTCCCACAGGATACTGTTTCTGAGACAGCAAATCAAAGAACTTGAAAAGTTGAAGAATCAGAATTCTTTCATGGTCTGAGAACTTCTGGTTGCGAGTTGGAAAGCGGGAGTTGGGGAGGGGTGGGGAAAGAGGGGGGGGAAGACCCATTGCACATAGTTGGAGGCTGGAGGGAGAGCAGTTGTTCAGTTCCTCTTGAACCCAGTCTTAACACACACAGGAGCTGCAGTCGGTTTGGCTTTGGACCGTTTGGGCTGGGAGAACCAAGAGGGAGGAAACGAAGAGCTGGGAGGAGGAGGAGGAGGAGGAGGAGGAGGGGGTGATTTACAAGACTCTGTTTTGTAAAAACCCACGGTGGGAAAAAAATGTAGATTTCTTGTAGATGTTATTATCTATGTTGTAAATATGTTTTGTAGATTGAAGCCATGGAAAGCCATGCCTATCAAAGCTTTTGACATCCAAACTAATCAGCGCCTAGGCGGCTACATTCATTAGCTAGCCTTTCCTTCATGTTAACTCGTCTGCAGACTTAAAAAGCTTCATTTTGTCAATTCATAGATCATTGAACCATTGAGCATGTATGTGCGTGACCCGCATGTATACAGAGAGGGATGTTTGAAGCCATTTATTTACACACAAGCCTAGCATAAAGCAGAACAACACTGGTGTCAGTGTAGTCTTCTTTCCTCAAATATTGGTTAAATGATTACTGTCTGGATTCTCTTCTTCCCTCCGCCCTCCGGGGTGAACTGTAACGTTTGTTCTCAGGCACGGTAAACATCCCCTTACAGGCAGGTCTAGCATAACTGCTCCCAATGGTTCAGTGATCTGTTCGCAGCTTCTGGTGGCCCTGCATTTCCCCAGTCTGAAAAAAACAGTGCCTGGTGGTGTGGTGGAGTGAGTGATTTAAAAAAAGAAAAAATTAGAGATGCGATGGTGTGCTGCTTTGGACCATTCCCACTACCCTCCCCTGGCCTCAGCCCTGCCCTGCCACATCTTCTCCTCAGACAACAACAACTCACACCCTCCTTGTAGTTTTTTTTTTTTTTTTTTTCCTTTTACTTTGTGATCCAACAGTTTTTTGTTCCTTCTTTTTTTTCCCCCCTCTGAATTTGTAATGAGCTGTACTTTTCAAGCTGAGGTGGTACCACTGGTTCATTCCTTTGTACAGTTGCTACCATTACAGTGGAGTTTTAAGAAGAGGAAGCCAAATAAAAAGGTTTTATTTATAAGAGTTGTAGTGATGAGCGGTAAATATGTTCTGAATGATATCCACACAGTTTCATTTGCACTCAGTGGTGTTACCATAAAGCAAGCGACAGGTTTGGGCAGAGGTATGCTGATCACCTCTCAGTCAGAGCAGGGCAACGAGGTCACAAGGTCAAAATGTGAAATGTACGTATTGTAATAAACATGTTAAACTAAAATGAGCACTGGTTATTTTATTGGAGTGTTAGGTTTGGTTCATACGCTAGTGCCTTGTTGAAAGTCTTAAGTGTCACAGCCTCATTCGCCTACACGTCCCACACCTGTTGACTTTCTTTTATCCTGTTTGACCAACAAGATCTTCAACAAGCATGTCATACATAGGGTTGTTTTTCTAGCACGTACCATCCCTGTTTGTTTGTTCCCCACTGTTGAAGAGCAGGGTCCTAAGCTGCAAAGGCCTGTTTTTTTTCCACCATACTATCTGTTGAGTCTATAACTGAACTGCACCACACATTCAGTAAAGGTGACCACATCATTGCTTTGTATATTGTTTCCTGAAGTATACTGACAAATGAAATAAAATATGCCTCTCCAGGGCCGTGTTGTTCTTGGGTTTTTGACGGTCCCATTTGAGGGCAAGCAGTATGTTATGTAGAGCAGTGGTCCCATAATCCCACAGCCCCCCTTCATCATGAATGTAGTATAAACTGGATATAATTTAATACTATTAATTAGATAATAGTGGATATTGCTACATTGCTTCATACAATTGAATTGTCAGTGTTTGGGTTGCTTTGGTCAGGTTTGCTACTTGAAGTGACAACCATTCATCCATTAACTGTTTATCTAAAAATAATGTATGTTTTCACTGTTCTATTGGCTAACTATGTCGACTATTAATATCTTACCTTAATCTAACTATTTCAACTTTTCACATTAGCCAACATTACTTTGAACTTGACCATTTCCACTGTTAATATCCATTACTGCTAGCTAACTGTTGATCCATTACTTTTAGGCAACTATTTCAGCTTTGCATTACCTTCAGCTACTTCAACTGTCTTATTTTTAGCAAAACTGTTTCCTCCACCTATACATTATTTCAGCTGTTTCAACCAAACCATCTATCTATAACTTTTCGAAAACAATTTCAACTCTGCTTGCTTGCTAAATGGTTTTCATACACTTTCCATTGCAACATGATGACCAGTGCCTTGGGTTGATTGGCAGCAAGGATCAGCATCACATCAGTTTTTTAGTTCTGTTTGGGCTGTTTATTTTCCTCCTTAACACAAGTATGTGGATATGTTATTTTAATCAAATCTGAATTTGTATTTTTTTTAGTTAAAAGTTGGCAACTGCAGAACTTAATACCCTCTGGGGTGCAAGCACCCCTGGTTGGGAATCACTGATCTAAGACTGACCCTGGAAAAAATGTCGTGGGAGAAAAAGTATGACAATTGACAAAACATGAGTCAGAACGTTGCAAGATTCAACCTGCATCGTTGAGCAATGAATGAAATATATTTTCAGAGGAAAAACAATCCAGTCTCTTAGTTTTTCCTCAGCTGCTTTGAACTTTCAAATGAAAATGAAAATCTCAAATCTACAGTTAATTTCATCACAATAGTTTACACATTTCAATGTACAAATAGTCATGCACTGTGATAGCTTCTGTGACTGAAACAGATTACTGCTTCTCACCGTGCTCATTTTGTAAATCCTCACATGCAAAATATTAAAACTGTCACAACCTTTCAAACATAAATGCATTGGTAAGAATTAATTGCAGATTAATCTTAATTTAATGTAGTAACATGTGCATGTCTAAACTTTTGTGCAACTTGTCAAATTTAATTTACAGGTGCAACTTCTCAGCAATTTCTGTTTTATATCACATCACTGTCACATAAAAAGTATGTGAGTAGGGGAAATACCACAAAGGCGGTTTTGCAGGACAAATGAAGTGTTGATTGCACTTAATATTTGAGAACTGCAACAGTGTTTCAAAACGTTGTGCTTCAGCAATTGAGAAAATATTTGTATTTCTTCAATGTCCATCAACAGTTTACCTCTAGATCTCTACTGACCCCTGCTGGTGGTTTCATGTGTTGCACTGCAGACTGTGGGAAGTGTGACCTCTGTTTAGTAGATTATTGTTATCAGATCAAAGATAACTGCTTCATCTTCCTGGTATGTCCTGCTCTAGTCTCAACTTGCAAAGCAACTTTTTCATGAGCATTCACAACAAGACATTTTGGACGTGACTGAACTATAAGCCTCCAAGTTTTTGTTTTTTAGAGATTACATGGTTGGTTAGTATGTGAATGATCCTATCTGAAGGTGGAATGTATTTAAACTTCAGCACCTATTGTCAAAAAAGTGTCTGCTGTCAAGGCCCAAGGAGAGAGGGAAAAAGGCTTTTATCCTCTAACTGATCTAATTCAGACGATGGAGACAGCCAGTGAAATCCACTTACATTTTTTCTCAATTACTCAACCACATTTTACAGTTCTTAGAACATTAAGTGATACTATCATATCATTTAATACTGAGCAACACTTTCTAATCATGCAGGACAACACTTTTATTCTGCACACTCCCCTCATCCACTCTAAAACTTTAACTTCTGTCAAATGTAAATAAATTCATCAGTCAGTGCATCACTGCCATCACAATGACATTTCCCTTTATCATTGCTTAAACCAAGAGAGTCAAATGTCAAAAGAATTGTGTCAAAATGACAAGAGTTCACTGTGTTTCTGTATTTCATTTCTTACTGGGACACAGTAATCCAGTTAAAGTTCATCTGCAGTTTTTGCCACACAGCCTGATTTCTGAAATGTATGAATCCTTTCTGTCTGAAAGGTTGACAGTTGCCTTCAGTTACTGGTCGTACCGTCACTGACCTGCAGAGGTCGGTAGCTGCATTAGCTTTTCTCTCTGAGGCTGTAGAGACTGCCTGCCTAAAACAATCTTGACACAAGGTCCTCTTACTAACTTTTTCTGGAGCGTTCAACTGCATCTCACAGTCGAGAGGCATTTGGTCAAACTCCATCTGCTGACGAAGACTGTAAGATGTGGGTGAAATGGTGAAACCTTGATTTAATACAAAGCTTGTTTATGCTGTTCCTTCCTCCAGAACTGTATTCTGTATTTGAAAACCCCTTGAAACTGCATTTAAGTGACTCTGTAAAACTGGACCTGCAGAATAAGAATAATCAGTTTATACTCTGCCATGTTGTCACTTAAGTTACAAGTTCACATCACAGAAGCAGGGCTTAATCAGCTGCTGTGCAACACTCCTGATGATCAAACACAGATTATCTACAAAGTCTTATGTGGATAAGAGAACAGAGTGCTACTGAATTAATTCACAACATAAAACAAGTGGAAACACAAAGGCGGATGCCATCGGTTTCCTCTCTCAGAGCACTCAAGATAAAGTCCGCTTGAGCACTTTTGAATGCAGAGCCTGTAACCCAATCTTTAACATCAAAGCTGCTGTGAGCCATCTCCCTGCATGTCGGCTCTATGTATCCACATAATTGTTGAATCCCCAGCTCTGATGCAGAGAATATTTCTCCCATTATCTCCAGCAGAATAAAATAGATCACAGAGGACGGAGACAGCCTGCCTGTCTCTGGCTTCTTCACAGAGAAATCTCCAACCTTGATATGGCTCACATCAAAGAGAGGAGAGGAAGCCGGGAGGTGTTGGAGGAAGTCTGTCTGCCCTGGTGTGTGTCTTCATGTATCACGGAGAGTGCCAGTTTGAGGTTCAGATCTTCAAAGTGGGGATATTTGCACAAGGTACGGCCACTTTTGGTCTGTTAGGAGTGCTTCAAAAAGTCGGTTTGGAGCTGTTGGGTTAAATTTAGATTTCAGACTTGGTTTGGGCTGTCTACTATTTCAGGTAGACTTGACCTCCACTCCTCCCCTGCTTCTATCTCTATCGTCTTCCAAAGTCATCGTTGCCACAGCAGCAGGGGGGGCTTTTGTTAAGCAAAGCTCCTACTGTCTGTACCAGGTCACACCTACAAGTGTTGCCTAATGTGTGAAAGCAGACACGAGCTGTAGGGTGTAATCACTCTCTAAAAAGAGCACTTACATGAAACCCCTCCTGTGCTGAAAGCTTGTTGACGCTCATCCACTCAGCATGAAAAGACACACAGTTTTGTTTTCTTACTAGAAATATGCTTCCCAGTCTGGTAGCTTTGGCTCTGGAGGAGATTTCAACAAGTTTTCAGTGTCAGACGAAGTCATCATGTGAAATAAAATGCTTGTTACCACTTATGACCACTAGATGGTAATATTTGCCTATCATTTAAAAGCAATGCACACTTTAAAGTGGAAATGTGCATTTCTGATCATATTTGGCTTAACAAACAAAATCTACTTTCACATTTGTGTCAAATATCTTAATGCGCTGATAATAGGAGCCACAGTCTGCTCTGTGTTTAATAGTGGTTCCCAGTTGTATCTGTGCTTTCACTGACACTTAACATAGATACAGAATAACAACCAGTATCACAGAAACTGATAAAGACCATAGGAAGTCATTTCTCATGAGAATGACCAATGATCCTCCAGCTTGTAAAACTAGTATTTCTCTCGACTTCAGCCCTTTTCATGCAGTATAGATAAACGATGTAACGCCAGTCCCGGACTGGCGCCTCTGTGGAATTGCAGATAATTACGGTAATTGCAGTGTGTAGTTTTCTGTGTTCCCTAAAGCAGTATCCTCATCCTGTTGTCTGTTAGGCACAATTAAGCCTGTGGATGCTTCATTTCTGCAGACATGAAGGTCTAAATGTAGTCAGACCGGGTCTTTCCTAATGACCCCCCAACCACCCCCTTCCCCCACCAGGATATATTATACTTAATTTATACTTTAACACTATTTTTCTCCCGCAGGTTTATATTTACTGTAAAAATAAGATCAAGAAATGATTGAGCAAACATGCAGAGTATTAAGTATTACGTTCTGGAAAGATTTTATGTTTTGAACCTGCAAAAAAAAAAACAGTTGGCGCTGATAGAGATCGCGCGCGCACGTGTGTTTTGCATTGCGGATTGTTAAAGGGCAATTGTGTCAGTGCGCGCGCGCTGTGTGTGTGTGTGTGTGTGTGTGTGTGTGTCGCCTCTGTGGCGCCATGCGCCTTTTTGGATTGTTAATTTCTCTAAGCGGCTGTCCGCTCCTCCCTGCAGCAGCAGCAGCAGCAGTCTGCAGCCTGGAGGAAGACGCGGCGTCAACCTGGCTGCCAGCAGAGATGACACTGCAGGTAGCTGCTACTGGCCACACTGCCCACACTTCATATAACAGTTACAGTATCACTTCAGTCAAATGTGATTAATGCACTCAAGGATGACGCATATAACTATATTTCAATGCAATAAATTATCCTGCCTGAATTCTTTCTATTTAGAGAATTATCTACATTCTGGGAAACTATTTTTTAGATGGTTTTGCATAATCCTCCTAGTTTAACATTCATTTCATAAAGCTATGCAATGCACAGTTACTAAAACAGAATAAGAGAAATTAGTGTTTTTTGCGCTGAGGACGTGCACTTCTTTCATTTTTGTCTGTATAACTTTCTGCAGGATTTAAATTCACTGATTCTGTCTTTTCTATATATTTTTAAAACATCTATATATATGTATATTTTTTTCAAAAAAATATATTTAGCTATACATGTTTTATTGCTTTTTTATATTTTGTTATTATATTTTATATGTCTTTTATACATTTATTTATTTATTTTTTTACTGTAAGGGAGCCTCCCAGCCAAAGTATTTCACACTATTGTACTTGTAGCCTATAAACAGGGTTATGTATCTAAAACATGAGGGTGTAAATTACACATATGTTAGTACACATGTTAAAATTTCTTCATTTTGGATATTTCAAAACGAAAACACTGAACTAACATTAATGTTAAAGTCCAGACTTTGTAACAGTGTAGTCAGGCGACAGTCTCAGGAACACAGTAGATATGTTAACCTGGTGGAGTGACTGCTGCTCGGACCAATGGCATCCAGTGCTGACATATGGAATATGGTATTATGGAAAAGAAGGGATTGGACTAACCTGAAGCATCAAACCAGAGAGTGACAGACAGGGTAAGACCGGAACATGGACGACTCGGCCTAAAAGAATAAAAGCATGAAGTTGGTCACTTCGGGGTAAAATGAACAATAAATGATCAGAATGAGTGGAATCGTCACAGAAATATTAAGTGAAACTACAGCAGTGACTTAAAGAGGTTAAAAGGTTAGTGACGCGAGCTTGTGGTGGTGAGGTGGTGAAAGTGAAGAAGCAGCGCTTGTCCCTCCCTTATTACCACCACTAAGGTGCCCTTAACCCCTAACAGCTCCAGGGGAGCTGCTCAGTGGCTGTCAGATCAGACTGTGGTTGCACTGGTGTGAATGTGTATAACTGTGTGAATGTGATCAGGGTGTTCTTCCTCTAAGTGAAACGTCCCTGAATAAATAAATAAATAATAAAAACGACTCGAAAACACCAAAACAATAGTCTACATTTCAAACAATAATATGTGAAAAGAGTAGCTGCTGTTTTACTGAGTTTTAATTTCATTTATTTTCTCTTTTGCTGTGTTTTGTAAAGCAGTGGTTCTCAATCTTTTTCACCACCTAGGACCTCTAAAGTGACACAAATCAACCCTACTTTGAGAACCACTGCTGTAAAGGACTTCCAGTTGCCTCTGTGGAAACCTGGAAACCTTATTTTGAAAAGCAGTACCGGATACCGTGCCTAACTGGTCTCTTGGAGATCTGACCAATCAGCTGTGAGTGGGCGGAGCGCTGACAGACCACAGCTATTTCTGCTGCTAAATCTCATCTGTCCGGAGTCTGTCTGCAGTCTTTGGAGAAGCGGGATTGTCCGACTTTTTCTAACATTTCTCCGTCCAGGAATACAAAAGTGATGCTTCTCCGTAGCCGGCAGCAAAGAGAAACAGAGGAGGACCAGCGGTGACAACTTTATCTTCTGTTTTACTCTCTTCCAAGGAGTGTATTTGTCTTTTTTTTCTCTTTCGGCTTGAAGAAGAAGACGCTGTGTTTTTGCGTCTCCGCTAATGTCGGACCGCTTTTAGAAACAAATTCGCTAACTTTTCTGTCTCCATGCCGGAGAGGAAACATTTCGGAGCTATTTTTTGCTACTTTTTGTTTCAGAAAGGATTGTGAGCTGTCGTTTTTCAGCACAGGAATGCCTCATTTTTAGCTCCATGTAAATCTCTTTTGTCGTCCAGCTCTTTGCCCAGCGGACTGTGCTGCTGCTGCTACTGGATATAAGAGGACTTTTTGCGCATTAATTTGGTGTAAATGGATCGCCAGTCCAGTTTCATTTCCATTTGGCTACAACTGGAACTCTGTGCCATGGCTGTTCTTCTTACTAAAGGTATAGACTTTGCTCTGCGTTCAGGTCTGCTTCAAATCAGGCAAAACAATATTTGGAAGTGATAAAACAAGCCCTGACTTCACCAGCACACTCCAGCGCCAGTGTTTCTCAAAACATAACTTTCAGCAAGAAAACAATGTAGCATTTAGCCCTTAAAATCTTATTTTTAGCAAATAAGGTAATAAATAGGGTTTAGATAATTCTTATTTGTATTAAAAACCGACTTGTTCAACAATATTTCTTGAATCAAAATCACCTTTAGTGACTCAGTGTTTGTTTAATTTCTCCTTGATTTCAACATGTTTTGTTTTCAAATCTAATTTTTAAATAACTGCATTATGAACTATTAAAATTATCTTAACCTTAATTATTCACCTTTTTAAAGAAACATTCTTCTTTGTTGTAGTCATATAGCCAAATTAATATCCCAACTCAGTGAAACATTCTTATTAATTCTCCTCCACACAATAATAGACAGACCTTATCTCATTTTGGTTGGTATGTTTTACTTGGATAACTCATGTTTAACTCAAGTTTTCAAGCTGCCATTCATACAAGACTGAGCAGGGCCAAAAAGCTTCAGTGCTGGGCCTGTTTCTGCCCCCCTCAGCCCACAGAGGGGCCTCTCCTTTCTAATGAAATATTCTCCAAATGACCTGCCTGGGCCCTGCAGCTCCAATCATTCACAGGGAAAACACTGATCTGATGAATGTGCTCCTGCACCCGAAAGTTGGTGCATTCAAAGAGACACCGGCACTGAGTTTGTCACAGTGACATGCAGTTACAGTCGTCTTTGACTGTAGCTGATGGAAACAAAAGCAAGTCTTTCTGTTTACTTTTTATTGCTTTATTCCTGGAGCTGTTTTTCATATTTCCCCTTTAGGAATATATGCAAAATAGTCACCAACCCAATAAAGAACAGTACAGTAATCCCAAATATTACAATAAGTCTTCTGAAGAAAAAAAGTCATCACAGGACTTAGAAGCATGAATCACTCATAGCTCATAAATATGAGCTCTGAAGTTATGTTTTTGTTTTCGTTGGACAGGTCATTGGTCCAGATTTTCCTGCCATTTATGTTTTTGAAAAGTTTTTTTAAAAACAGGCCTCGGATGAGGTAATGAGTGGGCCCGTGTAGAAGCAGGCAGCCGTAATGATAAGGTTGCTGGAAGCTCTTTAGATGGGACCTCAGTGCACCCTGCCCCCCCAGGCAGTCCTGACCACAAGTAAAGCTTTGCGTGCAAACGGGGAAAAGGAGGCTCCTGCGCCGCGCTCCGGCCCCCCTCTTTACGAGTTTCCATTTGGGTTGAAAGAAATTGACTTTGGCAAACAAACCACTAATTATAAGCTACACGGTTCCTGTTTTGTAATACAGACAAAAGGGCCATTTGGCACAAGAAGCTCTTAAAATGAAGGCATATTTGCTGGATTGATGCAAAAAGTGGAATATTCCCATGATGTCTTTTAATGGCAGACTCAGAGGACACTCTGAGAACAAGACCTTCAAATGAATGTGCATTAGACCTCAGACTGCAAGATTAAGCCTGAGAACACCATCTGATAAGTGTTCTTGTTGTTGGACATGCTTCCATAGTGTATCTAAGAAGATGACAAACACTGAGTCAAAGTGCCAAGAGTAAGAGAGCAGAGTAATAGTAACATCTTGATATTAATGACCCTGTCCCTGCCAAACATTCTGATTAACATGTTTAACTGCTAAGCTCAGCTTCAGGCCATGTTAAAGTCATCATATCAGCCAAAATGATGTATGTGTCAGGAAGAAAGTGTTGTTTCTAGGCTATAATCTCATTTTCACACTCTCTTTTCTGCCTCTGTGTACTTCCAGGAGAAATAAGGTGTTACTGTGACGCGCCGCACTGCGTTGCCACCGGATACATGTGCAAATCAGAACTGAACGCCTGCTTCACCAAGGTCCTGGACCCGCTCAACGCTAACTCTCCCCTGACCCACGGGTGTTTAGACCCCATCACCAACGCCGGCGACATCTGTAGCAGCCAGAGGGGCGCGGACGCCCTCAGCGGGGCCTCGCCCACAACGCTGGAGTGCTGCCACGATGACATGTGCAACTACAGAGGCCTGCACGACCTGGCACACACCAGGGACTCAACAGGTAAGAAGAAAGATCACCGGGCTGATTCACTGGCTGTCAGGATATTTGTTTATTCACTGAAATTGAAATATGAAATTCTCTTTAGCTGGTTTTTAAAAATGATTGGACTCTCTGGGGGGATTTTTTACGACTCCTCCTCAGTAAATATTCAATATTTTCCTCTTTCCTGTTCCAGAAGCAATACATTGAGCTGTATGGTTCTTCAAACACTCTGCTGTTTATGGACATGTAGGCCACCCTTGCCCCCTCCTATTTTTTTTTTTTACTTCCCAGCTTTACAGAACTTCAATTTGACTTTTAATGGGCTCCAGCTCTGTGCCTGGGAAGGCAGGGAGCAGCCAGTTTACCTTAAGCACTTGGAAAGAGATCAGATATATTCTTTTTTTTTTTTTTATTATGTGTGCACCATATAATTTCCCACTGAGTAGGAATCGGCCTTGTAGAATGAATATTCCCTGACATGCTGGGCAGGAACACTAGCTGTGGAGTTATGAAAAGGTGCATAGAGAGACAGAGAGGAAGGGGACTTTGTGTTGTGACCCTGTCCAGTGCAGACTATAGTTTATTAGCTCAAATTAATTTCTGGCTCTCAGTTGGGACAAGGTGACTCATTTGTTTTTGGCCCTGCTGCCCTCTTTCACTTCCTCACTCTCGCCTGTCTGTCTTATTTTTTCTCTGTGTGGTTACTTTACTGGCATGATGAGAGCAGAGGCAGCTCTGCGAAAGCTTTTCATTAAGCTACAAACAGCAGTCAGAGATAATAACTTGTTTAAGAATATATACAATGGTACATAAATCTGTGTTTAATAATGTGGAGCAGTGGAAAACATCTGAGCGTGCAGTTAAACAGATGATTATCTCTCTGTGTGTGCAGATCATAGCCGGTACCCTCCGGAGAGCAACAACAGGAACCTGGTGACCCGGGTTCAGGAGCTGGCCTCAGCCAAGGAGGTGTGGTTCCGGGCGGCAGTGATCGCCGTGCCCATCGCCGGCGGCCTCATACTGGTACTGCTCATCATGCTGGCGTTGCGAATGCTGCGCAGCGAGAACAAGCGGCTGCAGGACCAGCGGCAACAGATGCTGTCGAGGCTCCACTACAGCTTCCACGGCCACCACACCAAGAAGGGCCACGTGGCCAAGCTGGACCTGGAGTGCATGGTGCCCGTCACGGGCCACGAGAACTGCTGTCTGACCTGCGACAAGATGAGGCAGGCTGACCTTGGCAACGACAAGATCCTGTCTCTGGTGCACTGGGGGATGTACAGCGGCCACGGCAAGCTGGAGTTTGTATGACTTCCTGCTGGGAACTACGTGACTGTCACCTCCCCACAAACAGCCAGGACTGCTTCTCAATCGTTGGCCTTCGCTTTTTTACTTTAAAAGACATTCCCACATTTTGATCTGTTGGACTGTTGGGTTTGTGTTTTCAGTTTTTGTTTTTTTTTGTTTTTTCTTACCAGTGGCGAAAAAATACGAGACTGATCTCATGCCGTGTGGTTTTTGCTAGAGGAGCACTTTACTTGAAAATGAAAGGCAAGGCAACGAGGAGCTGTATTTAAACTTGAGAGGGCAGGCCTGAGGTGGAGTGAGAGCTCTGTCACTGCTCCTAAAGGATCCTGGACTTTTACACTGAGCGCTGAAGGATTCCAAATCTGTCTTATTTGCACATTTGTAAAAAAAAAAAAAAAAAAAAAAAAGTTGTCGTTGCTTAAAACAAGAATTTTACACTGACACCAGGGTACAAAAAAGGACTTGTTTGAGGAGTAAAAAAAAAAAATCAGTGTTTGACTGTAGGTGTGCACACTCCTCTGTGTACGTTTCATGATTCAAGCTTATTGTAAAGATTTTAAATATATATATTTTTGTCTGACAAAACTGACCGGTGTGTGTGTCTTGTTCTGGGTGAATGTTCAACATCTCTCTCTGTGATCAGACTATAAGCTTGATTGTGAGTGTGAAAGAAAAACTTCCATTAAAAGTGACTTTTTATTTATTTGACGATTCACTTTTGTGTTTTTACTGTATATTTTTGCCTTTTTTAAAACACCGAACAAGTGAAAATGTCCACTCCATGTGTTTTACAGCTGTCAGTGTTCAATGTTGTTAAAAACAGGGATACAGAGGTGTGAGACTGCCATTCTGCTTTAGCAGTGTGATGTTTCAAAGCTAGGTAGTGTGGCCTTGGCTAACTGTAAGAGTGTGTGTGTGTGTGTGTGTGTGTGTGTGTGTGTGGTGAACCTGACAGTAAGGCCTTGTTTTACAGTAGAGCTGCTACATCTGTCAGTCGTTCTTGAGCTCTCTCCAGAGGTCAGGGTTTCAGCTTCAAATAACATTTTTTTTCTCTCTCTCTCTCTCTCTCTCTTCCCCCTCCTCACTGCTTGGATTTATTCTGGAATTAGTAGCAATATTTATTTTACACTCACTCTAATGCCAGTAAGCACCTCCCTTATTCTGTGTTTCTGGATGTGAGTGAAAACACTGGCCCTCCTTTGTTAGGCAGGGTGTCTGAGGAGAGTTTTAATACCATTATGCTGTTAAGTCAGCGCTTTGGGGATAAACGCCTCTGTGTCTAGTGTACTAATTAGGAGTAGTAACACTTCTTGTTTTTGATGCTTTAAAAGATATGTTTAGCAATAAAATATATGCCTCTTATTGTCAACAAATCCCACGCAAATACCAAAACCAATATGCTAATGTTTATTACTGGTGTATACAAAGTCTGATGTGTCATATTCCTTTGTGCCAGAGCTCAGTTGTTGTCACTATCACCATGAACATGGCCAATGAGTCAGTCCCACATACCTGCTATAGTAAATACTCACTAGTGCACCGAATGTGTATTCATCCACAAATGAAAATAGTAGTGTTTGAGTAACGTTTGTGAAAAACTACAGTTCCCAGCTGTTCAAGGAAATTACTGAGCCTTTTTTTTTTTTTTTTTTAAATTTTGTGAGCCCTTTTTTAAAAGATGAACGTCCTCAGGAGGAACCAATGGGCTTCAGGCCTATAGTGGGGGAGTGGCAAAAGTATTGAGAGACATACTAACACGTTTATTTTGACAAAAATAAAATACCAGCTTTATCCTTTCACAAGCTTGCTTGTTTTTAAAGGGTTTATTTGCTCAGATTACTAAGTGGTATCAAGCCAAGCAGACACTTATTTGTCCAGGTTTTGAGATATCTGTCTCTGAGGTTTTGGCTTCCTCTCCAATACAGTGGAAGTAAACAGAATTCTTTTTGTGGAGTTATATTTGAAAATGACTCATCACACTCATCAAATCACATCACTGTAAGCAGTTTACTTTGGGACTATTTCTTTTGTAGAAAATAGTTCCAATCAACACTGCTGACAGTGTTATTTTGATCTTAGCGAAATGACCCTTCAAGGATAAATGTTCTGCTGAAAAACTTCTTTTGCAAAACAATTTTTGTGCAATAATATCACAAGTAGTGCACTGCCACCAATTATGGGAACAAAATACTACAAGCCTTCTGGGGGAGACGGATACTTTCTGGCTGAATTCTTGCAAAATGTGTATGCAAACAGCAATAAGTAGAACGGTAAAAGCTTGATTTTGACAGTTTGTTTGGAGGTTGAGGTTAGGTTTCTGAGTTTCTCAACTCCAGCTGAATATTTACATTTCACAAAGTCCAAAAGTCAAAGTAATCATGACAGGGCTGCAACAGTCAGTGTTTTCTGGACCATGTGCGTCACACAAAGAGAGATGGGGACGCCCGGGTTGAAAAGTTCACACCCTACTGTCTCCTCAGTCACCATGGTAACACAAGTAAGTAGTTTAAAGTTGAGGTGCGCCTCACTGAAGAGTGTGTCTCTGTGCTGAGCGCTGACCCTTGTTTCTTTCCATTAGGAGGACAGGAAAACACTATTAGCAGCTAACCACTTAACGGCAGCTTGCATTAGCGAGGCTCAGCCAACGCTCAGGGCCTCCCCCAGGACTATTACCCTTGTAATAATAACAATGTCCTCTGCCTGGCCTGCCTAATGTGACTGCTGTTTTCTTTAGCCTGATTCCACTTTGCCGGCTCACCACTGGGTGTCAGGTGGCAGCCTGAAGGTGAGGAAATCATCTTTTAGCCCTAAAAAGTGTGTCCATGTTTTTATCTTAACGTGAGGAGAAATCAGTGATGTGTTTGCAAGGAGACACACTCCTCCTTTGTTCTGCGTCCGGCTGCTTTGCGCCTTAATTACATGCACACACCACGACGTAGACCACCACACACACACACACAAACACACACACCACACCAGAGTCTTCTGCCGCAGCCAGGCCTACTCCCGACATCCAGCAGTCACAGTTCAGCTTCCACAATAGATGGAGCCAGCAGCGGCGGCACGGTCATTAGCATCGGCCATTTTGTGCAGCACTAGGCGGTCAAGCTGTTTGTATTCACATGCAAATTTAATGAGGTGGCCGACCGACCGCCATCAAAAGAACTCCAATTTGTTTTGAAACGACTTCATGCTGCCCCCCCCCCCCTCTCCCCACCACCACCACAGTTTGCAAGTGGATTTGAAATCTCACTGACCACCTCCTCCACCACCACCACCGCCTCCAACCTGCAGGCCTCAGTGTTCTCCAACCTCAGGTGGGTGACACTTCTGATGCTGGGTTAACAACGTGCAGCGATTTTAAGAGCAGGGGTGCCTCTGTTTCTCCCCTGCTAGTCTCACTATGATGCAGTAACAGTCCAGAGAGGCCTTGTACCCGCTATGGCTGCAGCACCATGTGGAACAATATATGAAGTGTAAACACACATGGAACCTGTTAACACCTGCACACAGTAATGGATGCACACCTCCCACGGTAGTAACAGGCCTTTCTAAATCCTTGTATGTTTTTCTTGGTTTGCTTCCCTCCATGTCCTCACATTCACCTGAGCCAATGAGGGATTTTGCTTTGCTTTGATTTGATATAGTGCTGAAATGTTTAGTCGGTTAATCAATTTGTTGATCTTTTCATTGACATTTATCAAGCAAAAATGCCAAATCTCCAGCTTCTCATATGATGATCGGCTGTTTTTCCTGTTTTCTAACATCATAAAGGCCTTAGAATGCTTCAGACAAAGTAGTTCATGTGTGTTGTGACCACTTGTAAAGGCAAAAAGCATGTACACCTTTTTTGAAAGGCCACACTTGAAATGTCTTTGTTGTCTCAACACAATAATCGGACGAGTGGGGATAACAGAGCGCACTTGACAACAGTCTTCAAAGGCATTCATGGCATTGTGCTCAGTTGTATGCACACAAAAAGTGATGGAAATAGTTGTGTGGAGAATGAATAAAAGAGAGCTAGCTTGAGAGAAAAGTTCAAACCCTGCCTGCTTTCAACCCTCCACACACCTGACCAGTTTCTGCACAATTCTTTATCAAGACAAGAACTTCAATACCAGATGATTCTGCAAAACCCCACATTACCTTCAAATTTTTATATCCAATGCCAGCACCTTAAAATTCTCTACAATTTCTGTGCATGACAATTACAGTATTAACAATACAATTAAACAATACAGATAATTATTGTTACATAGAGACAAACGATGCAGCAGTTGTATTGTTTATACTACGTGTAGCTGAAGCTAATTCATTCATGGCTTTTCTTTTAAATACAGGTACAAACCAACTTAACAAGCAAACCTTAGGGAGAGATCCTGGTACAGTGAACTATGGTTAATGTATGATTACAATCAGGCAACAAAACTGAAAGTCTCCTGCATGAAAGTCAGACTTGCTACACGTCCATCCACCATCTGAACCGCCACACCCTCGTTTCCTGCGTCACTGCATGCAGGTCACACTACCGCCTGCACTGACACTGGATTTAAATCGTGAGGTTCGGAATCGTCCAATTTGGATGCGATTCCTGTTGGCGTGATTTGTCGGATTGTCTGTTTTGAAAAGTTCCCTAAGTTGTCTAATGCAGCCTCCTCTGATTCTGTTATTATAAGGAGTTTCAAATGCCAACAAGAACTTCATTTCTTTTGTTTTGGCTTGTTGGTTGGACAAAACAAGCAATTTGAAGTTGTCACATTGAGGTCTGGGAAATTGTGATGGGAACTTTTTAAAAGACTATTTTTTTTGCATTTTATAGACTAAACAGGGAATTGACCAATCGAAGGATAAGAATAAGAATTAGAATTTTGACACACTATCGCAGCTTCCGTCAGGACCCCTGTGTGAAGCAGTTGTGGCCAAAATCATATCACTGATGCTTGAAGGCTGTTTACCAGTTCCCAACCACAAACAAATAGAGACATTCCAGAAAATAAACACAACTTGTGACAAAAAGACAAAAAAAAAAAATTAGGATTTTTAATTGATAAATCTGCATGACTGCAGAGACTAATCATCCTCTGTGGTGACAGACATCCGCTGGAATAAGACGTGATCTAAATATTTAGCCAATTCATTTCCTTCCAGTGGATAAAACTACAGCTTCAGTGCATGTCCTCATTTCCCCCCACCCCCCATCTAAACATTTACCCCAGTCTGCTGTTAACATTTAGATTTAAATCTGCCCCAAAAGAAAAATAATAATGTTGGGAATGTTTACAGGACGGACCGGGACTCTTTAAGCTAGATGTCACTGTCTGTAAATAGCAGAAAAGTTTTGTTATGTTCCAAAAAGAGAGATTTCCAGCAAAGACTAGCAAAAGTGCAAACAAAACAGCTCATATGCACACACTTGTATGCATGTGTACAGGCCTCTAGGCATCACATACACACAGTGTTGGTCCTCAGTGATGAGCTGTCAATGAAAGAGGACCTGTCAGGTGCAGGTCCACTTTCTCAGGAGCTTCATGGATGACGTGGTGATGCATGTCGTCCTCCTCTTGCAGCTAAGGGCACTTACTGGCCCCTATCTGTCAGGTGAAGCCTATGGGGCCCCTGAGGACAGATGGCAGAACAATTTGGCCCCCCTTCACTACCCTAAGAAGCTGACACTTTCTCCAACTGCTCAGCCACTCACACATGACATGAATAGGATCATGTACTGTACATGGGTGGTAGAATTCCTTGTGTGTATGTGTTTGTGTTTGAACTTGAAGTTGCTCATTAATACTACAGTAGTCCTTTAATCAAAGGATAATCCTGTTTATTTTCAACTTCCTTTTATTTCCTCAACCTTTCCTTCCTATTATGGTTTGCCACCATGTTGAGTCATTGACTATTTACTAAGTGAAATAATGTGGTATTTGATTTCAGACAGTGGTAGACAGGAGTAGCTAGCTTGCTAATTAAGCTAACATCGTCTTCTTTAGTCGGTTGGAAACGTTGTCTCAGGCTGACTTTTTAATGTTTCTAGACTGACTTATTTTAAAATGAGAATCCTGTAAAAGGATGTTAAATATACAATTGAGGGCTACATACATGATGTACTAAAAGACTGAGGTTAAAGCTGCATGTCCTCACCAGTTGATGATCAATAGACAAGCAAAAAAAGAAACATCATTGTTCTTGTATTCCAGAGTAGAGCTAGTCCTAGTTATTTAAGTATGAAGGAAAAATATAAGAACACACAGTAAGGAATACATGAACAGTTTTTTTTAACATACATACACAATGATGCCTGCAAACTAAAGCTACCATGGTAACATGAATGAACACTTAATAAACATTTATTAGCAGCAGGAGGATGGGCACCCAGAGGTGTGGCGACCTAAAGCTTGCGTGCATACTGAAGTCTGATGATAATGGCTCCCACAAAGCCATTTGGCTTGGCAGCAGGCCAGACCCGTCTACCTAACAGAGATGTGCACCTTGAGCTGGCAGCGTAGCCTCAGGACTTGATGCTAGCTGGCTGGCTCTGATGTGTGCTCATTGTGAATGTATATCCCAGGGATTACCGGGCTGAAAGCAGAGAGGCCTGTGTTTTTCTGACAATGTCTCTGTATGAACGAGGCTAAAACCACTATCTGAGTTTAGGAAGTGGTCTAAAATAACATGCGGTTGGTGAAACAGATTCTTCCAGACTTTACATTAGAGCTGCTGTTACAGCTGAAAGGTTTAACTCCATAATTCCATACTGATACATAAAGTTACACGGCAAGAGTCAAGTCAAACATTTAGTTGTTACATTTGCATTAATATAGGAAAAATAAGTCAAAATAAGACAACATTCTGAGGCAGTTAACAAGAACTTCTTGTTAAAGATGGACTCCATTTAAACCCAAGTAAATATTTATTCATTATTTAATTATTATTGGAAACTTTATTCTCTGTATATGTTGAATTCTGTGCTTGCCTGTAGACAGATTTCACATTTTTGCATTTTAGGTTGTCCTACTCTGAACTGAATAAAACACTATTTTGGTTATGATAGCAATTAATTGGAATTGATTAATTGTAGGTGTGAAAATTGAACTTTTTTTTTGAGCCTGAATGATTGAGCCTGAAAAGAAACCTGGCTATCATCTGATTTAAAATCTCAGGAATATTGAGAACCAATTAAAAAGACTCCATTGTCCTGGAACTGGTAGGGATTCAATGTCTGGCTCAAAGACTATTAAGCGGGGTAGTAACACAAGTTTGACTCCTAGTTTTCTGGTTGGTGGACAGTCTCTTAATCATCTGCTCCACTCGTGTTAGGATTTAGGATTTGCATATCTCATGTTCTCTTTAAGGAGAGGTGGTGAAGTTTTTTGGCTGTTGCCAACTTTACAGACATGAAGAGAAGTTTATCTACTCTCGTGCTACTCTAGTAAATTTAATTACAAGAATCCCACAGACTAAATACTTTGGGCTGACTGTATATCTATAGATATTTTATTGCTCCCTCTTCATCTAATGTTTATTCTGGCTTTTTCAAGTGAAGCCATACAACATGTGTCTGCGAGTGATAAAAGCAAGTGGAGCGCTAAAATCCCCTCCAACTGATAAAATGAATTTATCTATTTGTTTATGTTTGAGCGCTCGCTAACTGACACAACTACCACATGTTGAGTGTAGTGCCTCAGGCATGTAAAATACTGACATTTAGGAGCTGCTTCACACTGGTGAACACTGGATTTATTATTATTTATTATCTTGCTGGAGCACTTTGTGACATTTCCTTGGGAATATTTAAATACTGGAATTTGTTTTGGGGAAAATGCGTATATTAACCATGAGAAATCAGGAAAGACCAGTTCATAGTATGGTGCTGAGTGAGGCACCAGTACAGCAGAATGCATGAAAAATAAACATAGGCAGGTTTTGTTATGCACAAGTGAATTTTTAAAATGAAATGTGTGCTTCTGTTGACGGTTTGTGAATTTCAGTGGGAAATTACACAGAAACATCACCACCACCTCTCTGACCGGACAAGCCTTGTTCCCTTGGGGAATGACCGGATACTTATTAGCCAGTGATCCAGCACATGAGGCCCTTAACCTGCCCCCTGTAGCACAGACACTTAAGGGTCAACGCCTCCCCCATCAAGTCCTCATCTCCTTCCCCCAAAACATGCATACAGTACACCATATCAGACCAGAGAAATACTGTCAGTTTGAAAGGTTGATCTGAGAGGGTCAAACTTTTAAGTTGTTTCATTTTTGGCAAATCATGTTAAACACAGAATGTAAACTCATCTGCTTTCAATGATTAGATGAGCCTCCATCTTCACCGTGAAAGCATAGATGACTGAGGCTTGGACCGGCATGTTGGAGCTTTGATATGAGCAGATGTCATGGTTCTTCTCCAAAATAATGGAAGATCCTGTCACCCCAGCTGGTTACTTCCACTGCTGTTGATAGTATTTCACTGGCAGCTGTTTGTAAAAACCTGCCTCATGGATTGTATTTAGTATTCCTACAGAAGTATTCAAGTAAAAGAGGCAATGCCACACTGGAAAAATACTCCATCACAATTAAAACATTTATTCTGCTATAGCCATTAAATGTATTTACAGAAGCTTCAGAACATTAGCAAAAAGCAACATTTTGACTTTAAAGTTTATTTAAAGAAAAATAAAAACATGCTGATGTTATTGGAACAAATGATGAATATCCAATGTGAGACAGGTGCACTCCAACTCTTACGCTGACGTGTTTTAGCAAACAAGCCTCAAACAGAGCTTTTCACCTTGGTTGCCAAAATGCCTTCGCAGATGAAATAAAACAAAAAACTGAGGCCGTAGTATTGAGATTTTCTTTTGTTTTTGAGGAGTTCCACTATCACAGTTCACACATTAATACTCTGCAGTTACATGCAACAATGTGTGTCACATGACAAAATCCTTTTTTGCTCAAACACAACACTTAACATTTATCATTTATCAATCAAATGTCTTCGTAAACCAAGATCCTATCCATCCACTAAGTTTACTTAGTGCATCCGTTGAGCCTAGACCTCATTATGCCCCAGGTCTCTCTGCACAGAGATAAACAGCAGTGCCTGTGCTGTTCTGGCCTGTCTGTCTCTGTATCTGGCAGTATGAGGCAGCTTACCTAAAGCCCTCCAGGGTCAAACTGGCATCCAAAAGGAAAACTGGTGAGGCAGGACAGGTTGTTTCTTTACTCTGTGGTACTGTGGGTGTTTTCCTAGGCAGGTTTGGTGTGGCCGGCGGTTTTAGTGTGAAGTGACCTCATCATAACATCAGTGTTTTAGGCTCTCAGCAGGATGCCTCTCTAAGCGCTGTAGCTTAAGACAATTTTAATACACAATTCAAATATGTGGATGTATTTGGTTATGGTAACACTGACAACAGCTCACTTGCATTCCTTCCAGCCAGTGTGATGCCTGCTCCACAGGCATCACACTGGCTTTGCAGGAAAATAGTTCCCTCATGGTGAAACAATAAATATAAAAAATAGCTGTTGACGTCTTCCCTAATAGGACAGAAGGGGGAAATTGACTTCCAGACATAAATATGTTGAGGCATGGGCTTGTCTCTGGGGATTGACTCTGAACAGGTCAAGCAAAACAAACAGGGGGCTTCCTCTGTCCGCTCCTTGCAGACTCTTTGCTGTGGCCTCTGCAAACTGGGAATCTGGAGGTTCCCTGTAGCTAATAGAGCCTTAAAAACACTGGACTCCATTAGTCAAGAGCATGTGTGTGTTTGTGCTCTTGAAAGAAAAGAATACAGATCAGACTACACAATATTGTCATCTTTGGAGGTAGTCATTGTCAGATAAGGTGATCACAGAGTCAGAAATTCTTGCTGTGATTTGGCAAGACATGGCAGACTACATTTATGATACCAACCAATCATAGCTTGCCGTCTTTCATAGGTGACCAGAAAGGAGGTGCTAGGGTTGAATTTCATGGTTTCACCTGACAGCACAAACAAGGTCATTCCTCCTGTGCTTTTCCATGTTTACAGTTCAGTCGGTCAACTCAAATAGAAAGTTTTTTTTTTTTTTTTTTACATGTGATTACAGCACAGCAATATAGTTAATGTTTGGCATCTTGGCTCTGACCTCATCACTCCCCATAGCATACACATTTGGGATCCTTCCTCTTAACTACAGTCAGAGCCTGCAGATGGATGCTGCTGTGGTGGTGAGACTGAATAAAACAAAGTATCAGATACAAAACACAGAAGTTGTCAAACTAGGTGAGAGAAAAGGAAGAATTCTGAGGCACTAGTCTTTTAGTCAGGATGTCATGAGGCGTCCCAGATGTCTGTTTTCTTGAACTATAACACACTTCACCGGATTAAAACTTGATAAATTTGTTGCACATGAAGCTTATTTTTGTTCCTGATGTTCCATGTCTGTCATTCGGGCGCATATTGTGTAGTCTGAACCTGATATGAGGCTTATTACATATTTTCCTACCCTTTCCTACCCTGTCTGTGGCACTGAGCCTCAAGCTTATTGGTTTCTACTGAAGAAATAATCTTTAAAAATAGGCCACAAATATATTGTTTCATTTTTTTAAATAGCAAGATCATTGTGTTATTCAAAACAGGAGTAAATGAGGCATTTGTTGTTTCTGTTCTCAGCGGCGGATTAATACACATTTTGTTCTCTAGTAAGTATTTACAGCAACAGGACAGTGTATGTGGGACTGTTGCAAATTAAACTATTTCCTTGTGAAGGAACATGTAACCCAGAGCAAAGGTGTGGCTCACTGATGTATTTTTAATAGTTTAACAGAGGAATAAGATATATCAGGCTTTTTGTTAGTAGGATCAATTCATTGTTGGTTTTGGTCTTTTCATGGGATTTGTCAACAGTGAAAAAGAAATACAATATTCCCTGTTCTATCATTTATTACAAAGGCTTAAGCTGAAGTGAGCTCTGTTCTTGTGTATGAGTATGGAAGGAGAAGCAGGGAGCAACAGGCCTCTCCTCTGCGCCGTGCCCAGCTCTGCTATTCATCATCAGGTGGAAAGACTGTTTACTGCCGGGGTCAAGGTCCCAGGCACATGTTTACGGTCTCTCTCAGAAGAGCCATTGTTGTTAAAGCACACCCCGTGCATGCAACGGCCACACTGAAGATCATATCTAACAGGGCCCCTCTGCCCTAAGGCCAAAAGAAGCCCATTTTAACCAGATTCATAAGTTCAAGCCACAAAAGGACATTTAAAACCCATTTAGAGTTTCAGGATAAGACATCTGCCATGCTTGGTTATCTTTCTCCTGTGGCTGTTTCCCTTCTTGACCGTTATTTATTCTTCCACATTAATGTAAATGTTACTTTATTTGCCCTGAGACATACTGAATTAAACATAACATTACATTTCCATGGCAACTTTTTATAATTCCATAACCTGTGAGCTGGAAGCAGGGGCTCTGTCTTTCATTTGCTCTCTTTTTTCAGTGTGGGAGGTTACGTGACCACTCTAACCTTTTTAACATTAAAGTTTTTCCCCCCTCTCAAAAGATCTTTGTGATAATCCTCTCCTTCTCCCCCCTCTTTGCTCCTTTGATTCCCCTGTGGGGCATACAGGAAAATGCTTTTACTGCAGTCCCACATCTTTTCTCTACCAGTCACGTCTCTGCTCTCCTCTCCAGACTGGCAACACCAAACTTCTTTTTCTAGCCCAGAGCTGCTCAGTCCAGGAGCCAGGAACGTCCTGTGTGGTTATGGCGACGGTGGCGTCCTTCATCTGTGGAGCATTAAGAGTGAGAACCAGATTAAGGTTGTCTCCCCAACACTGGGCAGACCTCTGTAGTCTGCAGCCACAGTCAGAGGGGGGGATGAGGCCACGGTGGAAGTAACTAAATTTACACTCCTCTCTTGACTGAGGAGATTTTTTTTGCAGTCTACGTATATGCTGTACCTTTCATATGTTTAAGTTAGAAATTTGACTCCAGAAGTATTATCTTTCAATTTCAAATAGTTTCAATTTTGAACTATATTGTCACAAAATACAGATTTGGTGGACTCTCCGTAGCATTGATCATTGCAGGAAAAAAGGCCAACAATAAACTTACACAACTACTACAACCAACCAATTGATTAGCATACAAATCAATGGAAAGATGCAAATGGGTGCAATTTGATGCAAATTCAGCAGGACGTCACAAAGTGAGGTAAAGACGTGTCAAATTTCTCAAAGGTTAGTCAAAATTTGTGCGTATCGTGGGGCTTTGTGAATATACAGTACCAGTCAAAAGTTTGGACACACTTTCCATTCACCTGAATGAGAAAGTATGTCCAAACTTTTGACTGGTACTGTACTTCATATATGTACAGAGACTAGAGGAAAAAATAGACTGGAGGGAAATAGCACGGGAGTTCCTAATGAGTTCTGCAAAGAGTCAGACCGAGCCGCCACACAGACACAGAACAGACACAGAACAGACACGCTCTACACACACATGGTCGTGCATACGTTGCTAGCTAGCTTACAGCTAACCTTTATACAGTCTGTATATTGGCTGTTTGGGGCGAATAAACACAGACTACACAAACACTTCATGGGTCACATTTGCAAGAAATTACACAAGGTGAAAATTAGCTTCAGATGGTTGAAGCCTCACATTAGCTTTGGCTGAACAGAACAAGAACTGTGGATTTTGTCCCATATGTCTTACAGTGTAGTTGCTCTTTGAATGCATTGGCACTGCCAGTATGGAGTCCCACAATTTATTCAACTTACATATAGCGTGTGAGTATTGTATTAAATTGTGTTGTATTAAGATAGAGTTGGAAAAAAAATCTAATTTTCTAATGCTGTAATTTTGTTCCAGCAGGTCTATGTTTCTATGTGAGCAGGGTATCTGGTAGTCTTTTAAACTCTGCTTTGGGGGAGTAGTGACAGGGGGAGAAGGATGTGGGCATGGGGATGATGGCGGTGTGGGGAGGAGGGTGAGAGGGTGAGGGTTAGTGTGGCAGTCCGGGACAGACAGACATAATTTAGACCAGAGGTGGAACCTGAGAGCCCTGCAGTCTGACAGGAAGCACTGGCTTCACTCCTGTCCCGTTTAGATGACAGGAGGCCCGGCCTAGCCTGGAACTGGTTGGCTTTGATGGGACCTGAGATAGCCTTAGCTCAGACCAAAAATATATATTTGTACCTCATTGTAAGTATTTGTGCGTAATGTATTTAGACAATAAAAATAAAGAAACAAAAAAAGTAAGAATGAAAACATGCATTTTTGGCAGTGGTTAATTTGTGACTTGAAGGGATAAAATATAGTTGATGTATAGTTAAAGGAACAGTTTGACATTTTGGGAAATATGCTTATTAGCTTTCATGCCAAGAGTTAGATGAAAAGATTGATACCACTTGCTAAATCCACAGCTAGAGCCAGGAGGCAATTAGCTTAGCATAGCATAAAGACTGGAGGCAGGGGGAAACAGCTAGCCTGGCTCTCTCCAAAGTTCAAAAATATGCCTTTTAGCAGCTGTAAATCTTAGCAATTAACACATTGTCTCTTGTTGGTTTAATTCGTACATAAACATGAATGTAAAAATGATAAGTTGTGGTTTTAGGGGAAGGTACATGCTGTTTCTAGGCCACCAGCGGCAAGGTAAGGTGACTTTTTGGTCTTTAGGCTTGGCTAGCTAATTTCCTGCTGGCTCTAGCTTTATGTTTAGTGCACAGACACAAGGACAGTATCAATCGAACTCTCTAGGAATAAGCAAATTGAGTAAAGTGCTGAATTGTTGAATATTGTATGAATGCTGAATATTTCAAAACGAGAATAAACATCTGGCTGTTGTCTACACTCTCTTTCACTCTTTTCCACGCGAGGTGAATCCGACTTCAGCCCAGACTTTACCCGTCACAGGTGGGGTGGCAGAACTCTCTCATGTACCGCGTCTGAGAAAAAATATACATAAAAAATGTAACCCACAGTGTTGGGAGCCAGTCACTGCCTCTCTATGAAACACAGAGTGATTGACACCGTCACTGATGTTCTTGTTAATAAGTCCATAAACACTGTGAGCTGGATGACTAACAGACTGGTGCCGTGTTAGAGCCCCTGTCTGGCACAGTGGAAAAAAAAAACAACCATGAAGCCTATTTAACTGCCTCTGCTTTTAATATGGCATTGCAGGGAGAATCTGCCCCTATTAAAATAAAATGCTGCATTTAAAGTCGAGCTGTGTTGAGTCTAAAGAATCTACAGTCTAGTCTGGCAGCTTCAGGGACACTGGAGCCATGTAAAATCTGGTTTGTGAATATAGGCAGAGCTTTGTAAATGTTAGCAGTTCATATATATGTTTCCCATGTGTATATGAAAGAGCCTTTACCATAATGTGACGTTTCCTCCACTTCTCAAAGGCAAGTCTCTTATTTCATCATCTGTGTACCCAAGTATGATGTTTGATTTTATGTTTAATCATGAAAATGTTAAAAACATGCAGAGGCATGTGAAAAAACACATATATGCACATGCAAAAACATGCAAATATCACCTCAAGTCGGCAGAACTCCACTCCCAACTTCCAGACTTACATAACGTCAGAATAGTGAGTGTCACAGAGGAGGTCTGCTGTGTATGTGTGAATGAGACAAAGACACTGTGCCCCTACGTGTGGATTAGTGTGTGTGAGAGACATATCCGCTGTTGGCAGGACTTTTCCGTTCTCACAGCGGCGTCCAGGAATTTTTCATCATCCGTTTCCCTGTTTTCGTGACCAAGAGTGTGTGATGTCATGTCCATGAATTTCAAACACTATGACGGTTATTCTTCTGATTTCCCCCTTTTGCATATAACCGTCATGTAAAAATCAAATTAAACTTTTGCAGCAGCACGGTTGGGTGGGACTTCATCTCCATATACGCTGCTTTTATAATATTGTGTTGAAGTTGCAGCTGATAATATTAGTCTAAAGTTGGCTGTGCAGCCCCTTTTTGCTCCACTCGTTTGTTTATATCTTGTTTTTATCCCGGCTGTGTGTCCAATTACGTGCAGCTGCAACAATCCAGCTTCACCGCAAGGATCATTAAAGTTTCATCTAATCTCATCTAAACTCAATGAAGACCACATTGTCACAGGAGGTTTTGTTTGTGTGTTTGTTTTGGCTGCAGGATGGCGGAAAGGTTTAACTCCCTGGGTCGTGATGTAGCGTCCTTGAGAAAAACTCCAGTTAACAAGTGTGCATGTTTGTGCAGGCAAATGAATATGCAAGTGGGGGTGGCAGTGGTGGTGGTGGTGCTGGGAACCTTGAGCAGGCTGAGTGGGACATGGCAGCAGCCCTGTAAAACTGCAAACAGGAACCAGATGAGGTGCGATTAGCGCTGACAGGCTGACAGGCAGGCTTCCCCCTCTGCGCTGCTGAGGAGAGAAGCGCTGTTCGGTCCGACCACAGACCCCAAACTGTCCCGGCAAGAAGGTAACTCTACATCAGATCTCCCCAGTGAGGATCATATTCTCTAAAATGGGTTGATTATGAGGTTAAATTGCATAAGGTCAACTTTATCAAAAGCGAGATCTTGTTATTGGAGCACGGTGTCTTAAACTGCAGGTCAGGATGTGACATAGCAAGGTCCTGTAGGTTGCTAGTGGTCTGTTAATGAAGCAGCATTCAAAGGCCAAACTGTGGGATCCCAGATGAATTATGGCTTGTAGGAGCAATTTGTCTCTCATTCGTAAGCATCTGCAGCATCACTTCTGGTCCAAGAGTTTTTTTCTCCTGCTGCATTCATTTGTGCTGAATATCAACATGAATTCGTGACCACATTCTGGATCGATTTCCACATTTTCTCTCAGTTCCCATGGCCTGCTTGTGGTGAGGTTTCTGAACTCTCCTACTGAACGGTGCAGCAGTTACACAATAAGAAGAGCTGCAGTGTTGTCCAAGACGTTGGGCTCAGGTCTGCAAGAGCTCCCTCACAGCTTCTAATTAATTAGATTTGAGAGGCAGACACTGACACGACCGGGATAGGACGGTTCTCACGACCTGCAGAGAACTCCTCAGCGACATGATCTGCTGGTGTATAATCAAATTTGGGATGTTATTACCCCTTCAAGAGTAGACGATGTGATTGGCATCAATGAGCTGCAGAGGGCTTTCACTCCCAAGTATAACAGGACTGGAGGTGAAGTTCAGCAAGTGCTGACAAGTAACTTATCTGCATTTTTGCTGTGATATCTTGGACTAATTCTGGCCAAATGTGATCCTTACATGGGATTTAAAGCATTATAACTGCTATACAATTAGGTAATTTGATCAAACTTTTTAGCCTAGCTAGCAGCATGGATTGAGGGATGCAGAGTACTGAAATTTCTTGACAAGTATTGGATGGATTTTCATGCAATTTTGCAGATATCCAATAATAACTTTAGTGGCAGTCAACTATAGGAGCACTGATCTCATTCTTGCATCAGCTGATTGGCATCAGCTGATTTCATTCATGCTTGACTGGTTAATTCATCAGCTGGTTGGCTGATCAATCAATCATATTGATGCAGGTGTGCAGTTCAGACATTGTAACATGTCTCACAATTGACAACAACACTGCTAATATGTTCATGCTAACGCTGTTTTCTGCCTCCCTCCACCACTCCAACCTCCTCCTGATGTGCTACATTTTTGTTGTTGTTTATTTGACGAAGATCTAATGATCATGTGCAGTATATTTGTTAAGGGAGATTAGTTTCCCTGTATAATTGTTTTGTTGCGAGGTCACTCAAGAGTTTTTTTCTGCTAAATCTGACTGTGTTACAATTTGCTATATACGAGCAATTCCTTCACATAAGTGTGTCTGACTGAGCTGAAGGTGGAGGGTGATTTTCTATATTTAGTTGTTTCCTTTGAAGTTTGTTTTTCTTGTCATGTTGTTGATTAGACTCCCTCTTACTTTGCTGTTCAGTGTTGTTCTGCTCCAGCAGCAGAGTGAGTGACAGGGGCCTGCTGAGTGCTCTGCTAATGAAACTCATTCCCCTGCATGTCTATCTCCACAGTAGCTTTACCCCCTCCCTCCCCCAACCTGCTCCCCATGGCTACAACACACATCACAGCTCCAATCAGCTCCTACCTGCTTCTCATAAAGCAGAGGAGCCCCCCTCCTCTTTTTTCTACAATGTATATTCTCCTGTTTCTTCCCTATCTCCAACTTCAGGAAGAAGAAGAGGAGGGAAAACTCCAGTAGGAGCAGAGGGAGCTGTCAAAGTTGACAAGCAGTAAAGTCTGCTGGGTGGGTGGGCGCCATTGGGAAGGTCATAGAAACGACAACATTACACAGTCACTACAAAAATACAGATCCTGACAAGTTGTTTGATCTAGAATTGTGTATTCAGTTCCTACATTTCCTAAAACCTTTTGGAGAAAAAAAAAATCTGCATTAGAAATGCAAATGAAAAGTCAAGTGTAATTTTCTTACTATATATTACTGGAATAATTTTACTCTTGCCACCAATTCTACAGATTACCCACCCATGAAAGCTATTTATTTAAGTTATTTCATGATCTCATAAGTTTTTTTAAAATGACAAAATGATTAATTAATGATTGCAAGGAAACAGTTTGTATGTGACTCCATGATCTCATAAAAACCAGCTGTTGCACCGCTGTCTCATGATCACTGCATAAATATTCAGGTCAACATGATGTTGGAACCTTTTCTGGTGCTCTTATAATAATTATGTTGTGATCACAGCAAAGTAAAGCTTGTTATGTCAATATCATAAAGTTATAATTCTGTGATCTTGACAAATTACTTCTGTGATCACAAGAAAACAGAGAAACAATGACCCACATGCCTTCAATGATTAATTTTTGAAGCTCTTTTTCCCTGCGAATTATGGCCAAATTGGATGTTTCTGCACCTTACCAGTTATGTCCAATGCTAACGTTCAGTGTCAGAGCTGTATCTTTTAATTTAGCAGGGCAGAAAGTCAGGGTGTGGAGGAGGGTGTGAATGAAAGTACAGCATCTGACTTTTCAGAGTTTGTGTCCCGTCACCAACTTGTAAATAATGTTAGTTTTAAACAGTAACCATGATGTTTCCCTAACCTTAACCATATTGTAGTTGCCATGTGCAGACATTGTGGAAAGCAAGAGTATTGTCTATCTTTTCTGACAATAGGGTTGTTTTTATGTTATACAAAATTAGAGGTTCTCAAGGAAGGACTCTGGCAAGGATTTTCTATGTCTAATGTTGGCCAGGAATTAATTGGCTTAGATCTGCCCCGTAGAGGCGGTGGCAGTATGGCCGATCCTCCATGTGCACTTACATTGCAGCTCCTTATCTGTGCCTACACTATGTCATAAAGCAAATATAGCATACCCATAGGCTGATAAATCAGGTATGTTTTCACATAAGAATCACCTTTACCTGCTGTGACTTTCAGACGATGCATGAATTCACTTGTTAAACATGTTTTGCAGAAAACTTGAAAACACTCAAAAGGAATAGATTTTCAATGACGAACATTTGATGAAAAAAATGGCAGAAAATGGAATAAAAAACAAAGACAGAAGCACATATTTAAGCAAAGTGAGAGGAAGGCCGACAGCGTACTTTCCTCCAGGTAGACTGTCTCAGGCAGAGCAGAGACAGGAAGAGATGCCCAGCGGGAGGGCCGACTCATTATGATATCCTGTTACAGCCTGGAGCAGCCTACCAGCTACAATTTAGTAGACTTTACAGACTCCCACCTTCTCTCTCCTTTCTCTCTGTCTGTCCCTATCCTTCCACATAGGACATGTTCAGACTCACAAGCATTCATGCAAATTAGAAAGAGACAAAGATGCAGAGGTCTTGTTTTGTTTATTAAAACTCAGCTTCTTTTTCAGGAGAGTTTCATCCTTTTTTTTTGGTGTTTTCCAGCAACAGCAAACTCCCCCCTCCTCTCTCCTGACTTGTATTCCTTCTCTGTTTTTATTGCGCTCTATGATTATACGTCATTGAGGCTGCCCTACCTTTTCATTTCCATGGAACCAACTCCCAACTACACTCATCAAAGATGGGGGATGGAGAGGAGAGGATTGGGTGAAGGGGAGGTGGGGAGTGGGGGGTTAACACAGGTTTGGTTACAGTTTCAAATGCCACCAGACTTCCTGGTGCAGAGAAAAGGAGCTACAGGAAAGCTGAAGGGATGTGTGTGTGTGTGTGTGTGTGTGTGTGTGTGTTTTTTTTGCTCTCCGAATGATAAAAGCCAGCGTTTTCCAGACATGACATGCATCTCCAAAATGGCTGTTCAAAGAATGCAGTAAAAGTCTGAAACAGATGCATCGCAGTGTGCTGAATGCTGGGTTATTTTGACAGAGACGCATCAAGGCTTGTTTGAAAAAACATTGCAACATCGCTTCATAGACACCACCTTCTTTAGGATCTCAGACAAATGTCAACTTCAGACAAGAACCTAATCGGATCCAAATACAATATTCACACACCAATAACTTTTAATTATGAAGCATTGAAGTTCCTGTCCTCCATACAGACCAGCAGCGATGACTAACCAGCACTGAAGCATCACTCCTTTCTTTATCTTTGAGTCAGTAATCCCATTGTCAGCTACTTCTGCCCCACCAGAACAGTTGTAATTTTATGTTTGCCATTAGCAGAGGTGCTGAGAGGCTCGAAAATGTAACGAGTTCTTCAACAAAGCCGCAACTTTATGGGTTTTCAAGAGAAGACGTGCCACACAGTGAGATGCTGGGGGAAGCAGAGACGGTAGTTAGAAATTAAAAAAAATTATTCATTAGTGTGTGTGTGTAGCTCTGTGCATTTAGTGAATTTGTATAAATTCCATTCCCACTGCCCTGATTTGTTACCACAGACGCCAAACCAAACTGTAATTACATGCTAGTTTATGAGATCCATTTGGCATAGTGGGTGACTTGGCAAAATTTATTTTATGTAATGTGTGTGAGTGTCTCAGTGTGGGTATGGTATAGATTTTCCTTTTCACAGACATACACACACTCCCTCAGACACATGAAATGAATTGTCTTTAGTTCAGTAAAGGTTACATGGGAGGCGTCAGAGCAGAGCCAGATTATGTCTGCCCTGTCTGTGTTTTCCCTCATTTACTACCTAATTATATGTAATAGTTCAGGGTTTAATTGAATCAGTCATTATTTTGGTTTTCAGTAAATGCCATCCAAAAGTCAGGAGGGCGAGAGCAGGGAAACCAGTCCACAACCAGGCAGTCAGACCTCTTTAAATTTTTGCCTAATGCTTGTGTGTGTAATAATTTTGGATCTAATAAAGATGCATCACCGTTTTAACTGCTTGTACCTACAATACTAAGATACAAAATATTACATACAATACTTTTTTTCCTTCCTTACCCCCAGTGGTATTTATCTATGATTCAGAAAGTTCAATTTGAGTAACAGATCTATGAGTTTGAAGACACATCAACTGCTAAAACACTACACAGTGGTTTACTATACTATGAGATCATTTTATCTTATGGCCTTTACGATTGTGAGGTAAATGTTCACGTTAGAAAGTAATCTACCAGGAATCAGCACTTGCACGTATTTGATTGGCCAATGCAGCACCTTCCTGGATGATGTTTGAAATGCAATTTTCATACACAATAAAAAAACCCCCCTCAAAGTCATGCGTTATATTTAGTGTTGTGTGACTCTGATGTTCGAATAGACATGAATGGCTGCAAAGGAAACATGAAAAAGTGGAAAAGGAGAGTGAAAACTCCAGAGTACCAAGTAGTGACGATCTGCTGAGTGTTTTACGGTTATTTCATGCTGCTTCAGTGTGTAATCTTGATCACCGCCCTCACTGTCTGCTGTTTGTGCACATTCTTTTTATCCCACTCTTTTTAGACTTATTGGGATGTGGAACTATATCTACTTGTTATTGTTTTTAATTTTAATAAACATTCATATGATGATACTAACAATATATTGAAGAATTCCTAAAATTCCTGCTTGTGTGGATTGATGGTCTTGATGTTGAAGCCCTGTTCTTCAGGTTGCCGCCCTGCCTTAATGTTATTCCTCTGACATCTTCCTCTCCGAGTTACTCATTGACTATCTGGAAACATTACAAGGTGCTCTGCTTCACTATGAGCTTGTAAAAGGCCCAATCAAACATCTAGTTTCTGACACCACCGTTCGGACGCATTTCTCTCCCTGGCGTTGTGTTGGTGGTGTACTGCCAGAGGCACTTGTCATGATAATGTGTACCTCGCTCTGGCCTGGGAATGGTTTACCACGGTAATTAGTGTTTGTAAGCATCGCTGCAGAAATAAGAAGAAGCACCTGGTGACAAGCGCTGCATTCACACACTCACGCACACACACACACACACACACACACACACCTGGGAAGCCGAGGGAGGAACAGCTGGTTTTCTGTGCTGAGTTCAAAGTTTCGGCTGCATTTTTCCCTCTCTTCACAAACACAGAGGCGTGAGAACACAAACACGGGTGACCACTGGCTTGTTTGGGACGTTCCCTCTGGATATTAAACTGGGATGAGAAGGACCTGAGGAAGTATTTGCTCCACGCACCCACTACACCTTCCAAAACATGAAGGCGTTTCAACAATGACAGTTCATTTCTGCCATAATTTTCCTGGAACAGAAGCTTTCTACCAAACTGTGTAATTCCAGCAGCTCTAGACCTGTCATTTAACCTCCGAAACTGGTTTCAACCAGCTGAACGGGACTTTCTGACTACTGACAGAAAACGAGGAAATGCTGACTTTAAGCTCTGCCTTTGGGGCTCTGTTGTGGTTGAATTGGAATATGAATATCTCAAACCTGCTTACACTATCAGGAGGTTGACATCAAAGCCTTTAAAGCTGAACTGATATTTTTTGTTCAGAATTAAAAACTATTGTGATAATGCAGCTATTGTTCATATTCTTCCGTTTTTCCAAAGAAAACAGATTTTGGGAATATTTGTGAGAAAAACAGCATTTAAGCTTCAGGTGTGTGGGTGACACTGGGTCATACTGTATATCTTCTTATAGTAAGAAACCTCATTCAAATTCCTGACATTGACATTGATGGTAATGTAACTATATCTAACAATATGGCCTTGGAACAAAATATAATAGTGTTATTTATTCAATATTTCATAACATTTCCCATAAGTCCAAGACCATCCCGGTTAACCATCACGGCGGTGAGTCAATGGGTCGCAGTTAGTTCAGACATGTCTGTAAGCTGAACACAGAGGACTGAACGGTGTATACATTTTTGGAAAACAGGAATTACTGCAAAAAAACTTGAAAAAATGACATCAGAATATAGTTTCTGTGAATTTTACAAACATGGATGAAGCCAACTTACACGACTACATTACGACTCATGCTGCTGAACTGGTAGGATAGTTTTTTGTATGCTCACATAGGAATTGTTTAACTTCTTCTGATAGCAAGTGCTGCAGTAGATGCAGTTCTTCTTTGAATGTTAAGTACACCACAGGAAGGTGCTTCATTCTTTCAGAAAGACCAATGAAAGAAATGCTGAATGAGAGACTGAGTTACAGAAGCTAGTAGAACAGACGCTAACCTGGACATGATGTCATGAATTTGACTCTCTGTATTAATGATTATAAAGAGTTAGCGATTCAAAACATCTGTCCCTTTAAACATTAAACATTTCAGAGTACCCATTGTGTTGGTAAATCTATATTTTACATGGAAGGTAGAAACAAAACTAGTTAGCCTACCTAGCTACTGGTTGCTCTGATTCCCACCCAGACTTTTTGTTCATATTTTTTCAACACCTGCTGATGCAGCTCCAACACATTCGGAGCTGTTTTCCTCACACATAATATAACTGGAGATTGTTGAAGATAGGTTAGATGTATTTTAACCAAAAAAGTAAACGTCTAAACAAACACTTTGACTTTAAGACATTCAGAGGAAGGAAAACACAGTAGATGGAGGAGATTCCTCTCGCCTTAGTATCCAGCATTACCGCTCACACCATGACATTTTAAAATCATTTACAGAACTGTGGACAAACTTTTATCCTCTGCCACTACTCAGACTTTTCGAGTGTCTGGGACAGCTTTTGTAGGTCACATCACCCTGTTATTTGAGCTGTTCTTACCTCTGCAAACCTCTCATCTTCCCTCGGTTTCTCCATTCATTTTATCCAAAGGTCTGCATCCCAGCGCCAGCTTATAATGTCTGTGCCACTAAACATAGATTCCTGACGTTTACAGAAACAGAGACAGGGGTTAACATTTGCATGTGGTGAATATGTGGTATAAGGAGGGAAAGTCTGAGAGTAGCCTGCAGGCTGTTTGCGATGTAAAATGAAAAATGTCCTGCATCATTTCATTTGTTGAGGCCTTATTTAAGGTTTAAGAAGTGCCATTACTTGACATTATAAATCATTATGGGATTTGGGACTCCTTGAAGGCCAAGATCCACAGAAAGGGCTCTGTTCATCATGTGCTGTAATGAACAGATACAGTTGGCAATGTCTGCTGTCTGATTTAGCTACAGACCTGTAGCTTTGTTTTTTTTCAAGCCATGATCCCACTTTGGCATGTACTGTGTCTAAGCATTAATAGCATATTAAAGAATGAAATACTGTACATGCCAGTAATTCACCCTGTAGGAAGCTTTAGCATGTAGCGAGCAGTGACGTCGTTGTTCATAAGCTCACAGTTTCCATTCCTGCAGAGCAGGATGATGTCAAAGACCAAGGTGCCAAACGTGAACATTACAGGGTTTAAGTCTATTAAATCTATTATACTCTGAAACAGTTGTTGGCTCAGACTCTTAAACTTACATTACATACATTAACACCAAGTCAGGTTTCTGATGACTGGAATAAACATGTGGCCAACACACTATATGGCATTCATAATGACTGATTTATGGCCATAGAGAATGAATAATATGTATGTATGAATGTTTCTCTGTGAGAATAGGTACATGCTTTTGAAGGTCAAACCGACAGTGATGGACAAAAATACTCAAAATTTTTACTTATGTAATAGAAACAATGCCACAATGTAAATATACTGGATTACAAGTGAAATAAATGAATTCAAAGTTTTACTTAAAGCTGCACTTATACATTTTTTTATATGAACAATGGGAAAAAGGCTTTGTGTAATGTGAAAAGTGCTGCTCTTAGTGACAAAACCAACAGAGAATTATAACCCGACTCTGCAGTTCCCTTCAACTCTGCAGAGAATTTTAGCGTCTTCCAGCTCATTGTTTTGGTTCAGTCTTACCACTCTCATAGTGTTGTTTTCAGATGCAACAGGCAATTTTTTTCAACGAAAAACCTCCTCTATACCCACTATATGCTACCTGCTCAGTACCAAACACACAAAAGACAAAGCAGTGGCTAGCTGGTGACCATAGTGGAGCATTTAGCGGCTAAATATTAGACCAGCATTTGTCAGGTGATCACAAACATGACCCCAAATGAATGATAATGTTGCTCTGTAACTAGGCTACTGTTGGCTAGCTAGCTAGTTAGTCATATCAACCTTATAAGGTGATAATATGTCAATATTTTGTGTAACGCTTAAAAACAAACAAAATTGCCATTTTGGAAGAAACCACTGCAGCTTAAAAGATGATACATTTGTAAAACCTCAATATCAGGCATTTCAGGGTAGGACTTTTGTTGCAAGGCTGCTTTAATGGGGATTGGAGGAGTTATCTTTAAGTACATATGTTTGTCTTCAGTACAGAAACACACAAGTGCACACATGCTAAAAATCTCAATTCCCAGGTTTCAACCCTGAAAAAAATTCCTCAGATTTTTATAAACTTCTAAAATATTTTTCCAGTAAAACATTAACCTGCAGTAACTAGAAACTAAAGCTGTCAAATAAATGTAGTGGAGCAGAAGTATCAGTTAGCCTATAGAAATACTCAAGTAAAATACAAGTACCTCTAAATTTTACTCTGGTGCAGTACTACAAGTCTTTAGTTACTTTCCATCACTCTTTGATTTTTTTGTTTCAGCCTCTAGGAAGTACTTTGTGTTTTGCCCTGTAAAACCAGTCAAAAAAATGTATATGTCTAGCTAAAAAGTGTGTGGGCTCAACATTTTCATCAGACAACAGCAGGGCATTTACATGTTTAAAGAAACCTTTAAAGTCGCTGAAAATAAATCAGTGTCTACATGATGTAAATAAGTGTGGCGTACACTACATTTTAGTGCAGCTGTTCCGGTCACAATGTTCCGTATGTGTGTGTCTGTGTGTGCACCGACAGTTCATCGGTGTGCATGACATGTGTTTAAGCTTAACAAGCAGCTCTTTGAATGTTTACCTTCAGCGTTGTGTTTGTCCTGCCGGCTCCTCGCTTTCATTCTCTGTTTGCAGAAGAGGAGCGAGAGAAGGGAAGCAAAAAGGAGAAGAAGAAAGGGAAGGACTGGAAATGGACTGGGAGGGGGGTGGGGGGGGGGGCGTAGCAACAAATACTCATGTCAGCAGAGGAGGAGAGACATACAGAGGGCAAATATTTACCGTGCTGTCCGGTCGACTCCCCAGGAGTCCTGCTTAATGAAAGACGAGGGGTGTTTAGAGGAGGGCGAGGCCGTTCAATTACCAGCTCCCACCAGCAGACAGTAGTTTGTGTACAAACACTCGGCTACTGTGGAAGGAGGAGGGTTGTATGTGTGCTTAAGATGTGAACGTAGGTGTGTATGTGTGTGTTAATTAAAGCATCTTGCACGTTCTGTTATTTCAGTGTGAATCTGTGAGTGGGGTTTTTCAGGGTGGGGCTGTGGTAGTAGGCACTGCTGGGTTGGGGGAGGTATGTGGTGAAGTGTGTGTGTGTGTGTGTGTGTGTGTGTGTGTGTGTGTGTGATGAGGAGGGGGGGGTTGAGGGTCTTTCCAGCTCTTCATTATGTAAACAGTGTTTATGTTGTCCACTGAGAACCCCCAGAGGAATGTTTAGACAGAGGCCTTCATCAACTAACACCGAAGCCATTAGCACCACACACACACACACACACACACACACACACACACACACACACACACACATGCTTCAGTACATACAGTAAACACACCGGTGCAAGCACACAAACACACTGTCATTCTCTTTTTTTGTCTTTCCTTTCTTTAGGGAGTGTGTGATCAACTGTTTAAGGGAGTAACAGGAAGATAAAGGAAGGAGCCACACTCGCTTGACCACACACACACACACCTAACACACACTACTGCGCAACTTAAGATAACCCTTATATCAGCATGTGTGTGTCAGAGTGTGTGTTGCATGGAGGGAGGTGTTAAGCTACAAATGCTTCACCCTACATTTCTGAAAAAAAAACAACTCTGCGTCATCGTGAAAACTAGCCGCAAGGCCGAGTGGTTTCCACCCAACAAACACAATACCATTCTCGTTATGTCACTGTGTACACTGCGTCAGCCAGTACTGTATCCAACACTCATTACCTTAAATTTAATCAAAATCATACTCACACAGCCAGAGTCATCACAACTCGCAGCCGACACAACATATATGTACAGTATGGTCTAATGTAATCGAATGAATGCTGCGGCTGTACAGATGGCTAATTGGAACTGGCAGAAAATGAGTGAACGCAAGCCAATGTTTGAGAAAATAAGAATAAAGAGATTGGAAGAGGCACATAATTGCCCTGGAGCGCTTTCAGACATCAGAGCGCAGTTTTTTCTTATTTTTTCCTCTGATGGTTTTGTAGCTGTTATACATTTAGCTGCGGCTGCTCCCGTCTTAGGCAGAGCAGGTGACACAGAGCAGTGATATGAAGGAAGTTCTAATTTACAGCATGGCAGCATGAAAACACAAAAACAGTAAAGCAATAGAAGACAATAAAAAATTAAAGTTCCCCTTTGCTTTTTCTTCTTGTTCCAACAGTTGGAGCTTCACTGTACAGAATGATGTATGTGCAGAGTTTGTTTTACATTCATCTGCTGTAAGTGGGAATTTTCTCTGTGCTCATTAAAAAAAAATCTGATTTTAAGGGAGCGGACCTATGAGCATGATTTGTGACAACTAGTTTGGAAGCCAATCCTGGTCCAGTATTCAACTTACACAAGTGTAATGTGGAAACTTGAAGCCTCCAGTGCACAAACACTGAGAATGGACTTTACAGTGAAGTAGGAGACATCAATTAAACTTCTGAAATGAAATATATTTGCATTATTCTGTAATGAGGGAGAAGGAAAAGATGTAATTTTAAGGTTTAAAGTGGTAATTGTACTTTTTTTGTGTGTAAAAACCATATTGGACACAAATTATTGTTCCAAGCAGAGTATTTTTATGTCTTAATGAAGCTTAGCGAAAGTTCGATCAGGAAGACTATCTTTTGCATAAACAGGTCTGTAGTATTATTTCTCAAACCATCTGTCATTCCCATCCTGAATGCATGCTCACTTCTAATTTCCTTGCTGTCATTCCCCTGGGTGTCAATTAAGGCTGTTTATATCACCTGGGCACATATAACTAATAGCATGGTGAGACACCTTCATTGTCATATTGTGGCTGTCTTTTAAAATATGTTTTCTCCCTCTCTGCTTTAGTGCTTTCATGGTGCCGTTTTGTGCATGTTTCACACCTGCTGCTCACATGCTTGCTGCTGTATTTGCTGCTGCTCACATAATAGCATTGCTCAAGACTGATGTCCCTCAATTCAAAACCTCCTTGTAGAGTCTAAGCACCAAAGACTTTTGAGAACACCTAATCATCACTATCATCTGTATGATAAACATTTCTTTTTGCGTCATTCACTTGACTCTCCTGATTGAAATACATGTCTGGAGGGGATAAACTACACAATATAAAATACGATAATGATTCAATGTTAAAAACAAACAAAAAAAACAACAAACAACATTTAAAATAGCATAAAATGCACTGCTGTGCATGGAACCAAGTTATCTCTCACCTGAGGGAAGGCTGTAAACCTCTCTGATGAGTGCATTGAGCTAAATGCTAACATCTGCATGCTAACATGCTCACAATGATGTTACATGCTGATGTTTGGAAAGTATAATTTTACCATGTTGGTTTAGCGTGGTAGGATGCTAGTATTTGCTAATTATCACTAAACACAAAGTGCAGCTGAGGCTGATGGGAATGCCGTCTGATTGACATCGTAAACCAAAGTATGGGACAAACTGAAATTTTGACCTGACAATGATTTATGGCAGGTCACTTGACACTGTTGATAAGTATCGCTTGACGTATTTTTGACAGAAAAAAGTGTCACTCGTCACTTTCCTGTCATGTTGTGCACCTGGAGAATTTTGTTAAGTCACAGACATCATATATTTTGTTGCGCAATGTGTTTGGGTAGTGTTATTAACCTCCCCATGGAGATTACAGTTTTCACTGAGCTTCCTTATTCATATTTTGGTCTGTAACTTTAGACAACTTCTGATGTCATTGTTCAATTAGTTTAATTATTTTAGCTAGCTTGCCAAAGCATAAATTGAAAATGTTTTGCTTGACTCTTTAATTTTTGTTGTGCGACTGGAGCAAGGCTTATCAAGAGTGTCGAGCATTAACATCGCCATCCCTGGAACCATTAGCTTCCCAATGATTTGACAATATTGCAATGTTGACAGTATATTCTACTTTTGGAACTTCCTGTTAATGTTAAAAAAAACATTTAACATCAATGTTAAAGTTAATGTTAAAAAACATTTAACTTCCTGTTAATATTAAAAACATTTAACCTCTTGAATATACAGTCTCTGTTGCTCTTTCTTACATATTGCTTCAGTGTTCTTGCCAAAGTAGAGTAAACATCCACTTTTAGGGATCATTATCTTCTGCTTTTGAATCTGGGAATTTTTTGATGTTTGTGTTCAGAACATTTCATTTTTTTTTTAAAAAAAAGAGTGAAAACCAAGAGGCACTCTGTTGCATAATTACAGCTTGCATGAATACCCTTAGCATTCTTCTCTTGACTGTATATTTCTGCAAGCATTGTCTGACCTTGTTTACTGTAAACTGTGGTGATCCACATCTGCTGACGGCATGAAAAAGACTATTTTTGAAAGAGTCAGTTACATAAAATCTGAGTGAAAATTGATTGAAATCAATCTGCCCTGTCTTTTAAAAAAAAATCCTGGTATTTTTCAGTTAAAGTTGGTTAAAACAAAAAAACAGCGAGCCTCAGAAATAAATAAGTCAAGTCAATACAAACAATTTGTCCCTCAAGAGAACCCCGTCTTTTATAGTTTAATGTATGTTACTGTTACTTCTGACTTTGTACTCTATATTATGATTACATCTTGACAATGTTATAGGGAAAAAAAGTTGAAAGTGTGGGTGGGTTTATCTTCTACTATATCCTGCTTAGCACAAACCGCAACTCTGCACTATGTGTGTGTGTGCGTGCCTACAGTATCAGTCAAAAGTTTGGACACACTTTCTTATTCAAGTGAATGGGAAGGTGCGTCCAAACTTTTGACTGGTACTGTATGTCCCATTTGGAACCAACTAGCAACCAACCAACAAGCTTCACTCCTCGGGCAGTATGGATGGGCTTTACGGATACATGAGGCTGGATGTTTCGGACATGGCAGCAGGTTGCGTGCCATGCCTACGATGATGCATGAGATCACTGTACGGCTTGCGTGATGCTGTCGTGGCTTTTGCATGCATGAACTGCAGTTACATAAGGTCCTATCTGACTCAGACGCAGCACCTGTAGATGAGAAGCGAACTGGATGTTATGGGAGTGGATAGTGTTTGAAGTGATGAGATATGATTGGAAGAATAAACCTAATCAAGCACTTAGTAATGACTCCTCGCTTTCTCTTGTTGTGGTTTCTGCTGCTCCTTGCATTGTGTAAAGCCTTAAAGACTTTTGGAGTCTCTGTCATTGGATCAGCCTGCAAGTGTTTATCGTATTGTTATCAGGAAGTCTTCCTCTTTCTTTCCTCTAGTGTACCACTTGACATAGGATGCCCACCGCACTATGTTTAGAAAGGGGGTCTTACAAGTGAGGCGACTGACTCATCGGACCACAGACTGATTTACTCACACAGAACACACAATGTTAAAGTGTGCAATCTGCAGCCCTCAGGTACTCTAAACACACACATGCCATGTTGCGTGCTCTCCCTGTGTTTAGTCTTTAAAAGTCCAGGAAACGCCCCTCCTTTGAAGCTCCTAAGAAGCCCAAGCATGCCTTCCAGCGTCTCCCCTGTTCTGGGTTTAGAGCCGCTGTGGCCTATATGGATCCAGTTAGAGCCTCACTATAGGAACGTTCACATTTTGTCTTTATGGGCATGTAAAACATTCTGTTTATATTATAATGCACCACAGAACAGTCTATTAGCCATAATAGGCTCCCTGGCAAACCTCCAAATAATGAATAAAATAAACAATGTGTGTATTCATCCCCGTCACAGCCAGAACTGCTAAATGGAGTAACAGAAACGTTGAGACACAGGCGATAAAAGCGGTTGAAAGAATAATTCAGTGTCTTGAATTGAATTAGCTGTATAGCCCCAAGCAGCGCACAGAGAACACATAAAACATGAGATTTGTCAAATGCATTTACTTTGCTGCTGGGACTGCTCGGGTTCCTTCAACCACTTCTCTCTGGGATTTCGAAGACAAAAGTAGCATTCTGTTTTTAACAAGACATTTTAATTGCGTTACAGTATTTTTTATTGCTGTGCTCACTGATTCAGAGGAGAAGAGATTGATTCTGCTTTGACCACAGGGCAGGGATGATCTTTTCTTGGCTATTAAACATCTCAGACATCTCAGTGCCACAGATACATGTGTGTAAGCAGGATGGAGTAATTTGGCTCCTGGCTATACAGGTTTGGCTCTTTGATGATGATTAGCTTTTTGTTGATTTTTATATTCAGCGTTATTATATGTACTTTATATTCGGGACCATAAATTACAGAAAATTTAACTGCCTCATTCAAGCAAAAACTGTAACTATTCGATGAGGGCTAAAAGTTTCTAAAACTCAACTTTTCCAGGAACCTTTTTAGGAACTTGACAACTATCTGGTTTCTGGGACTACTTAAATATAAAAGAAAAAAAATGTGGAGGTTTATGTGGAAAATACACAAAACATATGCTGACAGTGAACATTATGCATATGTTCAATGAAAAATGTTGATAAAATGTAATCTGGGCTGCATTGTGTTTGCTAATGCAAATTAGTTGTATACGAACACATATATGAACTTTTTTATGAACAAGACTGGATGGAATTGGGACACTAACCATTTGTTGGATCTTGAAGGTTCCCAAACGCAACACTGAAAACCAGAACCAAACCTCACCAACCAACATGCTGTGTCACTGGGACTGGCTCCATATCTCTGGCAGATTTGCAAGGCTGGACCCAGATTCCAGAAGCTGTAGTGATCAAAACCAACGCTGTGATTCCTGCTTCTTCACTGAATATTGTTATGCACATTGCAGTAAAGCAGATATTTGCATGGTAGGCATGATGTCTTCACGTGAAGGACGATTCCTCAAATGTCTCACCAGCTGCTCCATTTTCAAAGCAGACTCACATACATAAAGGCAAACATTACACACTGTTATCCCATAATTAGAGCTGGTATAAAGAGTATCCACACCCATTGATTCAGTGTTTGGACCACACCCATCAAACCTTCAGGTGTGTTGTGCTGGGTCTTTATTACGTACGGTATAATTAAGTCATTGTCTCTATGTGTGGCTCCACTTCTGAAACTGAAACAGCAGAGAATCTCACTCAATGCACAATCTTTAATGGAGTCTTTTTCCCATTAGCATCAAGACAAAGAAAACCTCAGTGGTATGTTACTTATGATTATGATATACTGAGGGCATACAGAGCCACCAGTGTGACCTCTCTGATGACAGATAAGGCTTCTTGTAGTGAGACAGATAGAGATATAAGAAGACAAACCCTAGAGGAAGACACAGAAATAAACCGGAGGAGAGAACACTTTGCACCATCAGATAAGCACAAAACACATAAACAACAAAAGCAAAAATCCCCCTTTTTCTTTCTCTTCAAAGTACATGGATGCATGTGAATATACTTATGCAGGCAGTCATGTGAGTGCACACACACACACTCAATCTAAGACACACACACACTCACACGTACACACACATCAGTGCTGGGTCGTGTGGATATCTTAGGTCAGTGTATATGAGGCGGGCGGATAGGAGTGGCTGAGGCTCATCCCTTGGGGAGCCAGCCGTTCTCTCTCTCAGATAAGACCTTGGACACTCCTCTGAAAATCCCCCATTTCTCTTCCTTCATCTCACACTCTGTCCTTTGCTCTATCTTCTCCCACCTCAGTACCTCCTTTACGTCCTGTAGTCAGCACCGCCAGCAGTCCAGGGTCCACTTTTTTTTTTTTTTTAAATTAATCTCAGCATTGTTATTTCAGACTAAAAACACACCTACTTTGCAGCAGGACTCAGCAAGGTGAAGAGCCACTCCTAGGCGAGACACTCACAACCGCAAAGTAGAAGTTATGATGACGTGTTGTACTTCTCTGGTTCTGCAGGTAATATAGGTGACTAAGGTATCAAAGTTATAGTTGCAAAAATACAACGCCAAAATAAAGTTAGAACTTAAATCTCATAATGATACCAATAAGCCATTTGCAATAGGCTGCAAGTAAGTGCTGGCAAGCCGCCTCCATTGCTTAATCTATATACAATTTAAAACAGTAGATAGTTTGACTCAGCTGTGCAACATACTATACTAATCTGCCCTAACCACTGCATTGTTTCACAATGCCTGTCATAGTGCTGCATCTTGCATGTATTGTACAATACTGCATATGTAACACGGTAATCTTAAGATAAGACTTTATTGCTCCAGAAGGAAATTTGCCTTTGAGACACAATGCAGCTGCTGTACAGTCCAAATAATTCAACATTACTACACATATGTGTCATAAATACCATGACAAAAAAGTACAATAAATAACTCAGGATAAAAACTTCTGAGATCCTCAAAATAAAATGTAAAACACTGAAGAATCTCATCTACTGCAGTAACCCATGATGTTATCACTTATTGCACATTCCCACATTGACCACACAGAACAGTACACAAACATCATTATCAATAACAACAACAACAATCAAACGTTGCTGCTGTCAGCCACTGGGGTGTTTGTTAATGGCTTTAATGGACTGAGGGATGAAGGAGTGTTCGTATCTGTTTAGAGTGCACTGAAGAACTCTGTAACGCCTGGCTGAGGGGAGGAGCTGGTAATCACTGTGACGGATATGAGTTGGGTCAGAAATAATTTTTCTGGCCTGAGGGATGATGTTTTCCAGATCTGGGTGTTGTTTGACTCCCATAATCTTCATGGCCCTTTGTATGAGGCGGCTGATCTTTGCCTTTAACTGCACTGACAGGTTGCCAAACTAGCTGAAATTTCTCTATTACTCTATTATTTTGACTCTCACTGAGCACATGAAGCCTGCACAGAAAGTATGGTCTTTGTTGGATATGTGTGCACACCTGTCCTACATGGACTGTCCAGGTTAGAGTGTTATCTATGCGAACCCCCCAAGTACTTACAGCTTGCAATTTTCTCTGTGGGGCACAAACTCACTGAAAATGATTCATTTTTGTAAGGTCTCCATAATACACCATAACAATGTGAACATATTACTTATATGGTTCTGCCATCTGTCATTTTAAACGAATAAATGAATGAATAAATAAACCCATAATTTTCATGAATGCAACTTGTTTTGCCATATCTTCCATAAGTTTGACTTATCACAGCCCAAATTATCAGTTGTCACAGAACCGAATCATTTTGCAATAAAAACATTTTTCCTGTATCTGTAATGTTCTGAAGACCTTGTTTGTTTTGCAGAGGCAGTATGTGTTCTCTTTTGCATCCTGCACAAGGCCTGTCAAATGTTTTTTTGCCCTAATGGTACCTTTTGATACACTTATTGTCATCAATGAATAAACTATCTCTTCCTACAAAATGTGCACTTATGTCTCTGCCTGAACACCATCTCTTGTCAACTCTTAACAGGTTAGAACACCTCTGCAGCTCCCCTAAATATCAGCCCAGATAGGAGGGATTTCCTAAGTTAAGAAAGGGTATAAAACACTTTTCCTCCTTGTCCTAAAAGGAATTATAAATGAGTCACTCTGAGAACTTGTGATATCTTGATAAATACAGGCCCAGCTGCCATGAGAACATCGGTTTTTAATTTTTCATTTTAACACAGTGCTTGCAATTGTATGTCTTGGCAATGTGCAAAACATTCCACAAAACATTTCGTTTTTGGTATTTTCTATATTGTAGGTTAAATCCAATTCAGCCATTTAAAAATCTTTTTTTCCTCTTTTTTTTTGCAGGAGATGTCAACAAGAAGGAAAGAGTCCAGATCAAAAAACCAGTGGAAACACTCAATGTGAAGAATTTCATCCCAAAAAGTTTAACTGTTCAACTGATATAAAAAGATCATTTCCCCTCTGTTCTGAGTGAAGTAGTCCAGCTTGACAGTGGCTGAGTTTATGCACCGTGGCGGCATGACAAATTCCTCCATGTTTTGTCGGTTAGCGTGGGGCCTTCAGAACGATGACCCCAGACTCAACTCTGTGCGCAACGCTGGGCCCAGGGAACCCACTCAGCCCCAATAATGAGATCATTACCAACAGTTAATTAAAAGCGATGCGTCTTCTAAAGCTTTGCCCCATATCGCATTGTGTCCAAACAATTGCGTCCCTTGTGGACGTCCGAGGATGAAAGGGTGAGCCAAATGGAGGAGAACGCCCATTGTCCTTCTCCTGAGAAACTGTCTTCCCTCGCTTTTTGCCTTTCAATGAATTCTTTGTGTGCGCGCCGGGGTCCGGGGCGGTCCTCTCGGGTTCAGAGTGACAGAGCTGTGCCGAGCCGAGCTGTACCCGGCCCCAATGTCAGCGGGCTGGAGCCTGGGGATGGACAGAGGCCTCTTGAGTGCGGACACAGTGAGAGAGAGCACAGGGGCAGCCACAAACTGTCAGGGAAAGATTAATCCAGACCAGCGATTTTCTGGACAGACTCAGTGTTTATTGGTCAGTCAAAATGATCACCTTCATTAGGACTATGACGCACAGTATAGCTTTTGTTTTCAGCACTGTTAAGACTATACAGTAACTTCAAAAACACCATTTGAATGACCATAGAACAACAAGCATTTAATTTTTAAACCAGAATTTAATTTCCGACACAATGAAAAATCAGAGAAAACAGCTTTTATACATGACAATGAAACTGTTTATTGAAAGTAATGAAATAGCAGATAATCCTATGCACTTTTGGAACAGTTGGTGAACACATTTTCTGTAGGGGATTGTGCAGGTAGAGGATGAGCTCTGAGTGTCTTGAACTTGGTGAACTCTGTGTATTGTCTGCGTATCCAACTCTCGATATTTGTCTGCGGGAATACATACTTGCTGTGTGAGTGTGTTTCCTCTCCAGACTCCCTTGTAGAAAATAACCCACCAATCATTTTTCCTTCTCTCTCTATCTGTCTGCATGATAACACTGGCGGACACATGTTCCACAGTCGGAGGCTCTCAGTCCTTATCTGCTGTTTGCTTGCTGCTGCTCACCAAGAGAACCTTGGAAGAGGAACGAAGCTTCCAGACAAGTATGTGAAGGATATCTCCTGGTCCGGTGCCACCTACCCTATCTCTGAAACCTTGTCTGTATGACCTTGAGAGGACCCTTAAAAGACACCATCTATGCTAAGAGAATGCGGGAGAGAGACCTTCATTTTCAGGCGATAAGCTCCAGAAAATGGATGAAATAATAAAGTTGCTGTGATGAAACAGTGCTTTATTATTGGACAAATCCTGTAGTTGAAGTGATTCTTGATCAAAGACTGTACTGTGCAAGTCTGTTTGAAGTGGTCCAGGGTTTGAGGCTTTATTTGTACAAGCCTTAGATTAGGGGTCGGGGTATGTTACAACTCATATCACACAAACATAACCTCCTTTCTGTCTTGTCACTCATTGCACATAAGGCCAATGTCAAGATATTGGTGCTGTGGAGGGGGAATTGATATGATAAAGGCACCAAACTCTACATAAACATGTGAGTTTACACAGAGAAAAACCTGACGTAGTCTAAAAATGTCATGCTAGGCAGGAGGGTGCAGGACAGTGGACATGAAGGATCCACACTGTTTGATTTGTGGCCTGGTGACAGGCACAAACAACACTTTAGGGGTGTTTTAGTGTCCGAGAAACTTCACACAACCTGTTCCAGTGGCCTGATACTTGATGGGGAGCAATGTGTGGAATGGTGGAGTTTCCTTCTACCTACCTCTTAACCTCTGTGAAAAGCGTCTGTCGGCCCTGTGTCTGTCGCAGGCCTCGTGTCATTCCTCGCATTCTCCTTCGTTACATAAACGTGTTGGAAGCTCACCTTGGCGCCTCTTCACCTTGAGCCGCCCTGCAGCTGTGTAATTAGGCCTAACCTCTCCTGTTCAAACAATGTAATGACATGATTTACACGTATTGCAGAGGCCCTGTAATATTGCGGCATCACAACAATGTGCATGATGTGTATTTCTGGTAGAGACGTGACAATAAGGATCAAAAGTGTTCAATATCAAAATAAATAAAAGGATATTAAATAAATATTAAATACATGAAGTGAAAATATATATAAATAAACCAACAGGCCAACCAACAACCAGCTCTGGCTAACAGGCTAGGCTAGGTTGTTAGCTTGGATTACTACTCAGCATCAAAGCACTGTTAGCAGCAGCTTGCTGGAGCTACTTTCACTCCAGTTTTTGAGCTTGTTTCATGGCTTATGGAGGCGGGGTTGCATGTGACTGGCTAAAATTTATTTTAGGCCATGTATAATTATGCAGTTTTTCCTCCATTGTGTCTCCATGGGATGAGGCCCTCTCCTCAAGACTTTACCTGCCTTTCACCTCTTTGTCACCGGGCAAAGGGATGACGTAAACTGCTGTGCATGTTATTTGGAGGTGTATTTCCAGGTGGGGAGTGGCAGCTAGAAATGGTCTTTCAACGTGCCTCAAGCTAGTTGTTGAAAGCTGAGAAACTCCCAAACCCCATATTTAGAGAAGAAAGACTGAGAAGTGAAAGAAGCTATTTGTGGCGGTTAGAACACAGTAACTATAGTGTAGTTTTTAAGGGATTTAAATCAAAAGCTGGTGTTTGATCACAGCCAGAGTTTCAAAATACCAAAATGACACTCAGCATCTGATTACTATCTGTTATCTGCAAGAAAAGTTATAAAGCACTGTATCTAAACCACGATGGAAGAAAAATAACTGCTCCATGTTGGTTGGTATTTCAAAGGCGCATCGTTGCCTTCTCCCCAATGAAAATGTCAGAGGCTTTGAATAACTTCCAGTGAATCCTATTAAAAGAACTATCATATAATTCAATTCATTTTTTTTCGATACCAGAGGGGCCCATGTGAACAAAAGTGCTCCAAACATCTTCGTGCAACATCTGTTTGTAATGCTGTCCAATTCTGGGCACCGGGCAACCAAGAGAAGGAAAAGGAACACAATGCTTTTCGTCATCTGATACAATTTGATTTGCACACAACAAAGCAAGAAGACATAAATTTTTATTTCTAGACACTGATGGATTTTTAAATATATATACTGTATTTCCATCAAGATGACATCAGTGATGTCACTTGAGGGTATTAACCTTCAGGCCTTTCATACATTGGCTTTGTTAAAACCCAGAAAGTTTCTCTTTTGTTTTTGCATGGTTTTGTTTCACTCAATAGTCCCTGGTCTCGATTGAAAATTCTCTTTTCAAAGAGGCCACAGAGATTTACTGAACTATTTTGTTTAACTTTCCAATTAAGCCATTCCTTTTTGTTGTTTTTTTTTTTCTTTTTTAGAGGACACATCCGTTTTCCATTACCTTACTCCACAACATCCCTAATTGGACAAAGGACAGTGTGCCCGCGAGTCAGGAATATGATGTCACATGGCTCTATAACATCCTAAACATGACAAGATGGCATTCTTTACTGGCGAACACATGTTTGCGAAGAACTCCTTCATTTGTTTTGTCTTCGGCCTGTTTTCACAGCTCTAATCATTAAAAGACATTAGGGCTCAGCCATGTAAACAGACAGTGAGATGTTGTATAAATGTTATGCTCTCTGTGACTCACCTCACACCATGTGTTGTGTTATTAGATCCAAATTAATTACAGTAAGAGCCTATGAAGCATAAACTCCCTTTGTTGCAATGACAGAGCAGTTTGTTTTCATTTGGACGGTGAATTATCCGCCACTAAGAAATGTCCAATATTGGTTACAGTGCAGGGGACTTTGAAGTTAAACTGTAACCCTTTTCTCAGTATCTGGGAGGCCGCCTGTCTGTCTGCCAGTGGGAAAAATGATAAATAGAGTCAGACAGCAAGACTGCTGACTGCACACTGCAGCGGAGGAAAACAGGTATGAGTAGAAGGGGACATGCTGGGTTGTGTGCAGCAGGAGTGGGGTTAATAGGTGAACACACAACCCACTTTTACCTCTAGCCCAGAAAACCTTTCGGTTGAACTCTTAATGTGCAGTTTAGGCTACAAGATGGCTGACTACAGTTACAGTATGACGATACTGATGGCTAAGCAAATCTCGTGTCGGCGTGATTGATCTGGAGAGGCACGGCAGACAGCTCCAGCTGGAGATCAAAGGAAAGCCTCTCCTGTGCAGAAGAAGAGAGGGGAGGAGGGAGGGAGGTTGGAGGTGCGTCCCGCCCCCATCCACCAGTGCCAGATGTTCTCCTCTCTCCGTGTCCCATCATGCTTGATAATTGCACGGCGCACCATAGGCTCCGTCCATGCCCCCTTGACATTAAAGTGCAGCGCCTGGCGGGGCGCTGGGCTCAGCAGAGCTTTGAATTAGTCCTGGATACAGCCGTTACACAGGCTTCAGGAGCACGGAAACCTCATACGCACACACAAGCACACACATCTCCACCTACATCCATAACCTCAGAGAGGCCCTGAGTGGCCTGCAGGTCCCCAGGCTAAGGGGCACGATCCTCAGCCAATTATGGACCAGTGGCGGCTGGCGGGATTGGACAAGGAGTTGGTGGTTTGCGTGTTTACATGCATGTTTATGCCACCTCTCATTTCCCGGTATGCTTTGCATCTCAAAGTCCAGCTAGGTTGCGTGCTCATTTCTCCCTTGTTATAGTGTGAGTCACCACCACCGCTGGCCCCGGGGCCTGTTCCACTGGCACCAGACCTCCTCTCTGCCATCATTATAGGTACGCCATGTCCCAGGGAGCCGTGGGGGCTGAAATTAGGGCATGCAGGGACAGATAATGACAAGGTAGAGAGGTTGCAGACATGACACTAGCTTTTAGTGAGGCAAACTGGCTCCATGTGTCCAGAGTCAGTCCCACTGTCTCCTCCCTCTGTCCCTTGACCCCCCCCCCCCCCCCTCACCTCCTTGGTCAGCACGCCCCAGTGAGAGGCTCCCGTCGCTGGGCTGTCTGGGTGAGTCAGGTGCCTCCTCCGTCTGTCCTCCAGGGGCCAGATGGGAGATGATAAGAAACTGCAGGCTGCAGGTGGTGCACGGCTGCACACACTCAGCTGTTACTATCTCTGTCCACACACACACACACACACACACACACTAGCTGGTCCATCATCACCAGCCAGACATCCAGACAGTGGTCCTATCTCCCTCTCCCTCAACCTTAACCTCGGTGCACCTGTACTGCTGAGGATACACCCAGAGATAGACATGGCCTTGCTTTTATTTGTCCATTCATTAAAGCCCTGGTTTGTCTCAGATGGGGGGGAGGGGGGGTTGCTGTGTGAACAGTAAGACCATTGAAATGTTTTGGTGAATGGATCCAGATGTGAGTGGATGGGAGAGCAGCTGCTCAGGGTGCACTGGGGTGAACAAGTTTTTTGTTGGCTTTGTTTTCTTTTTGTAATTCATCTTACAAAAAAAAGTAGTTAATTTTTAACATTATGAAGCACAAATATTACACTTTCATAACCCACATTTCTGAGCTGTAGCCAACTACTAGCTGACACAGTGCAACTTCTGCAGCTAAACCATGTGCTCACCTACAACCACATAACCATTACCCAACTGTCGATAAATTACACCAACAGTGTGAGCAGGATGTGTTTACATAACCTACAGTGTTACTCCACTGGAGTTATGTTTTGATTTTTCCCATATTGCCCCACATTGTTTCCAAAAAGCTGTTTCCCCAAGGTCGCGTACCCTGTTAAATCACTAACAGAGGCCATAAACACAGCCTGTCTCCTATCCAGAGAGAGAGAGAGAGAGAGAGAGAGAGGGGTGAATGGAAGCTAGTTGAACAGTTTTCTGCCAGCTCTTGGCACGTTCCTCCCTTCCGACTCATGAATGAACACTAATATAATATAAAGACTCCCACCCACCTCCGTCTTTTCCTCGCTACATGTGTTGCTCTGCGGCGTTCGCCCCGGAGCCCGTTTGACACGCAGAGGTGTGAGGGAGCGAAGCGGGGGCCCCGGCGGCTGGAGTTGCACCGTAAAGCTCCCCCGTCTCCTTAGAGATCCTTCTGAAGCTTTGATGGCATTTCAACGTTAATGCCCCTCTGCTCGGGGCACAGTGAGCAGGCAGGCACTGTAAATGGGGGTCATTGTGCAGGGATAGTGTGCCTGAGTGTGTGTGTGTGTGTGTGTGTGGTGGAATGCAGGAAGGACGTAAATGATCAGGAGCGTGTCCCTGTGGTTAACATGCGAGATTAAATAATATACAGTCGTAAAACATTGTAAGGAAATTCTAAACGTATTACGTACACTGTATGGAAGGCAAGTGTGAGAAAAAATGAGGAACATAGTCAGATACAATAACATTTCTGTAACACTTCCACAACTTCCATGGCATTAACAGAAAGGCCAGAGCACGCACACGTTTACATAGATATTAAATGTTTCACCTTCTTGAAGCATAGGTTTAGATTTTTTATGTCTATCATGATGAAACACAGGTACGTTAATGATTAAGTCCTTCATTATGAGAAGGAGAAGAATAATACTTAAAAAATGGAAACCTATCTTTTCAGAGCAATGTAGTAACTTTGTCATTAAATTATCATCTCAAGGAATCAATGGTTCAGTTTATTCTTTGGCTGTGGGTTGTCCACTAATCACAGAGTTGGCAGTTTCTTCCTGTTCCTGTCCATTTATTCATCCATAGAAACATGGAAATTATGCTGCTCCCATCCTAATCAACCAGTGCTGATTACCATGATGCAGGAAATGAATTTCCACAGAATAAAGACCGATAAAATAAGAAAGATAAAAACAAAGTAAAACTATTCCATACTAAAACTGTTAAAGACAACTAATGCACTAACATCTCTAAAGCACAAATAAAATAAAATCTGAGAAGTCACAAAAAGTTGTATCATTCGACCTCTATGAATGTTCAAACTTCAACTTTCATTCATGCGAAACAACATTTCTCACAAACAGCTTGTGTGTTGTCTGTGTTAGGGCTATTCATAGAAAAGGAAAATATTATAAATAATTCATGTTGTATATGTAATTGTATTATTTTAACTTAAAAAAGATAGTTCCTGAGTTTCAGTGTAGAATACTTAATAAGGACCCGATAACAACCTCAGCCAGCCCTCGTTTCTGATTGGTTAATATTTAAAAGAAGTTGTTTGTGCTTGTTAGTTTAGATGAAGCTATTGAGCCTGGAGAGCATGCTAGTCTATGACCATGTTTTGTCATGTTTATTATGTTAATTGTGTTTTTCTGTGATGCTCCATTATTATTTTTCAGTAAAAGGTTGAACAGAAGACCATAGCTGTTAATTTTACTGAAGCACAACAAATCAACTATATGCTTGGACAGTATAGCTTAAGTGGGGATTTTCCAGATATAGACGGAGCCGCACTAACAGGTATACTATATAAAATAGGCATTCTGTACAATAAAATGAGAAAATTGATAATAAAATTTAGCAGGGGATCAATTGTGTCTCATTTATTACTAATTTGCAACAATACATATATTTTGAAAGACACTTGCAGCAATTATGTTTCCTCTAAAGGACGACAGGGTTGCTAATGAGAAGCGGGTGTTGAGTGTCCCTGATGTTAACCTGCAACTGAAAGATATGTTTCAAAGCCATCACTGATGCAGCCTGTGAGAGGCATCATTACTTTACAACTCCCCAACTGTGCCACAGCTACAGTCAAATATTATGTTTTTCTTCTTTTGTACATCACACATCACGTTCAAGCCGCCTTCTTTTTGATCCAGTCAGCATGCAGTGGCCCTCCTGTTCCAAGCTGTTAGTGTTCCATACACCGCGGCGTCTGACGCTCGGCTGTCATATGTGAGGGGTGGCTTGCAGAGTTTGTGGTGCGACTCTGTGTTTTTGAAGCGAGGGGAGTGATAGGATCTACGCTCTGATCTCACCATAATCACATTAGTGGTGTTTGAACTTTGTTTTCCTTCTCTTCACAGGGACTCGCTCTGAGCAAATAAGAAGATCACAAACTGATGGACAGCAGATAGAAAACATGGAAGATTTGTTTCATGTCATCCGCCCACCAACACCACCTTTGTCTCTTTCCTTCCTCTTTTTCATGTTAGTTTTTATCCCTCTCGTTCCTCCACCACCACGCCTCTCCTATCTGTCTGCCTCTGTCTTTCCTCACTTTGCTGTTTGCAGGCTTTTCTCTGCAGGTTATCAGGTCAAAGTGAAGGGCATGCCTGTGACTGCACTGGCCTTTCCCCGGGAGACAGGACAGATCATTCACCTAATGAGAAATGGAAGGAAGAAGAGTCTGACTTTACTTCTTCTTTCTTTTATTATTATTTTTACTTCTTTTTATCTGTTGCTTTCACTTTTTACAATCCTCAATACAGTTTGTTTTTCATTCTTATTATTTGCACTTCACACAGTTACTGTATTTTATAAGGAAAACTAAAAAATGTGAAATTCAGAAGCAGACATAGACAAACACTTATATATCTATTAGCTGTGACACAACTGCACTATTTTAAATATTTATATAGACCAGTATCCAAGAATATTGAATTGATTGGGTCTCTCATTAGCAACCCATGAATTAGCCTTGGTCAGCTTGTGCTAACAGATACTTTTATAATTTTACTGAAACACAAAATACATGATCACAGAGAGATGGAGGCAACACTTTACCTGTGGACATACGGGCAGAAGTCTACAACTCACACGCCTCACCCATTCTGAAATATCTCAGTCTCTTAAATCTGATTTATAAATAACATGACTTTACACTTTCGCATTGCGTGCAGTGCATACACCAAAGGCCAATTTTGTGTGCAGGTGATACACCAATCCTTCGCAAGGAAGCCACATCAATATAATGCCACTTTCTTTCATTTTGTAAGTTGATATTTGGCTTGTTAGGAGGAGGCAGGTTGGATGAATGGCTGGGTAATTAATACTGTTAGTACTAGTAAGTCGGGCATCTTAATCGTAGATTTTTAGCGTCACATTGGGACTTTTTTTCTGCATTTTACTGTTTTAACCAAAACCATAATCTTTCCCTAAACCCTAAACAATTGTTTTTTGTGCCTAAACCTAACCAACAGTGTTAAATGAAACGCAAAAGGGTTAAAAATGTGCAATTAAAGTGGTGTATCACCTGCATGCAAAATTGGACTTTAGCATATGCATTGCATGCAGTTTGAAATTTGTATTGCAGATTTGTGATAATGGGTTGGAAATATATGACCTGCCTAGGAAAGACATGTGGTAATTATGGTATAAGCCTGTAAATAACAGGAGAGCAAACTGAGCAAAAACAGCCTATAGGGCTCAAAGGGTTAGAGATTTTATGAGCTGGACACTATAGTTGGAACAATTTTGTGGTGAGGAGTTGTTCAGTTGTCAAGCAGTGCTTGAGTATTCATTGTCAAAAAGTAAAGCATAACTCAGTTTTTTTAACATGTCAAGCTTTAAACTGAATGACAAATTGCTTCAGAGCTCGGAAAAGTCTACTTGAGAGATGGAACCCACATTTCTCCCCCCTTATAATGTCAACCCATCTTTTTTTATAAGGCGCTCGAAATAGTGCAAGATAAAATATCAAAAGGCGACTCAGCGAAAGAGGAACGTCTGCACAGTTATAATTTAGCCCTCAGAACAAGCCCGAATGGAGCTTCTCTCCTACTTTATTTAAGAAGCAGAGGAGGGAAAAAAATAAAGCAGTCAGGAAGCCAAAACCATCTCTGAATGATTTAGAAGCCGCTCCGCTTGGTGTGGCCATAATTATGGCTGCACAAGATTGAAGGGTAGGAGGAGATGCTGGAGCCTGGGCCAAGATTATAGTCTGTTCTGTAGAGGCTGAAAGAGGGACAGAGGGAGCAAGAGTAGGGTTCAGGGATAGATAGAGAAAGGGGGAACAAGGGATTAAAATAAGAAAGAATGAATTAGAGGAGTCGAAAGACAGATGAAGGAGAAAGGAGACTGGTAACAAGAAACAAGCATAGACAGGCGTAAGAATAGACAGAAAAAAGGATTTAAATAACAGCCTGCTCTGAACTCCCTACTTTACAGGCTACAATCTCGGCCCTCCTTCTGCATCATCCAGTCAGGGGACATCCATCACGATCCCACCACACACTCAGATCCACCAGTGCGGGAGGCACAGAGGCAGGGAGGGAATAAAAAAAAAAAAAAAAGAAGAATCCGGTCAGAAATAGCTGGAAACAGGCAGCACATCAGGCTGCGGCATAAGAACGACTCCCCCCGCAAATGATTTCTCCATATTGGATAGAAATGAAACAGTATATTTTGCCAAACCAGAGCCGTCAGGGAATGCTGGAGGGATGTTAGCTTTCTGAGGGCACTCTGTCTCTGTATCTGCGTATTCTTCTTCTAAAATTATGCCTGCAGCAACGTTACATCAATTAAAGAGAAAATTGTATGAATGAAGGAAAGCACAACATCCACATGTTACTCCAAAAAGTAGAGCCTACACACACATGCTGATTAAAACCAGTTCTCTCCAGGGTCATGTTGTGATTGGTCGGGCGGAGAGCAGGATTTTTTGGTCAAAGGGGGAAACTACACTCTGATATGGCCTCCTAATGAGTCCGGAGAATGGATACAGGCAACACACACACACACACACACCTCCCACACTCCCTTTTAAGGAGGACAAACATAATTTATGAAACCCTAGAACCTCGTTTCCCTGCCTCACCAGAGTTTCCTGCGACGGGAGGACGCAGTGACTTTGATGGAAACCAGGGAGGCCACTTGACTCGGAGGGGTCTGGCGTTGTTTAGGCTTGGTTTTGCTGGAAGACAGTGAGTAATTGAACTTATGGAGCGGTCAAACGCCGGGGAAAGGATCCAGGGAGGGCATGCACCAGCAAGCTGAGGGGGGAGACTTTGAGAAATGTGAGAGGAGCTTCCAGAAGATTATCCTCAGATAACACGCTTCCCACTAGAGTCAATGCTAAATGTATGTATGAATTCACGTGACTGGTTTGCATTAATATGAAAGAAGTACGTAAGTATAATATGATTTACATTTCAAATACTGAAGTCTTTGTAAAAGAAATAGATCACCTGTATGAACATTTGGAATCCTGTGTTATTGTTTACTGGTTTGATCAGCAAAAATACAAACGTGCTGCTTCATCAAATAGATTGGTAATACTTCATTTTTATAACTTCCTATATAACTATATAATTTGGCACTAATTATATGTAAAATGTGTTCAGCTGTAGAGTATTTTAGTCAATGAAGAGGAAGCTGAACATGCAAAAAGATGACATCTGTCTTCAGGGAAGAATTCAACTTATATGTCGAACAACATTTTAAAAATAAATGCATAATAGACTCAGAATCAAATATGTTGACAAATGAGGAATTTGACTCTGGCTGTCTGTAATTACTGTTATCCACAATGAATGATTATTTACTGTACTTATATTGAGTTGTTCTTTCAAGGAAATTCCTCCCGGAAAATTATTAACTAATTATACCAACCTTGTATTCCTAGGAATTACGCCCATATTTGACACTGCTGCACCTCATGTTGCACATCCAGTGCCAACAGTCAGTGTCACAGCATTGAAGTATTGTATCTCACTTTGATTTAGGAGACTGGAGTTTGCATTTTAGTTGCCTAACCTCCACTATTACATTGTAATCAAATGTAATCTTGGGTTTCAGAAAATTGTCCAGTATTGGCTTTCTGTCTGGTGATAGGGTTGGATCATAAACTCAACTAGACTTAAATCTAAATGACTGAAATTTCAGAATTCTGTCTCTATTTTCTCTATAATTAGCACCAAATTCAATAATTCTTTCCAGGAAACTTCCTTGGAAATTATTAGAGAATCACAGACCTTAAAATAAAATTACTATACTTTAATTATCTGATATAGAAAAGAATTTGGATGTGGTCTATGATCATTTATCACAACACTGTACAAGTTACAAGGTTCTGTCCAGGAAACTTTCTGGGAAATTATTTAGGAAAGAGTAGATCCATCAAATAAACTGTAACCAATAGCTCTGATAACCATATAATAAAAAATCCAGTGACTCTGTGTAAAGAAATGAATGAATGAACCTGCTTACCATTTTTTACAATATGCCTGATATTCTGAAAAATGTGCATGAAACTGATTATGTTGTGTCGCTTTTGTGCAAATCTGAACATTAACCTGTGTCATCAAAGTACATCAAGGTGAGTGTCAACAATAAAAATTGGAGAAAGGTGAGTGCAGACATAAATATACCTGCCCACACACACACACACACACACACACACACACACACACACACACACACATACATATTACATCACCCAGCAGCAGAGGTCAGTGGGCGTCTAGGTGACACCATATCTGAATGACAGTTTGACGCCTGTTTGTCTATGGACGCATCATCCACATTGTTTTCTCTAAATCGCTGTCTCCTTCAACACAATGGTGGATAACATTTCCCTCTAGCCTGACACTCTAACTCCCATACTGCTTGGCTGCAGAGGCCAATCATTTGGTGGGTGGCAGTTTCTGGCAGCTTTTCTTAGATGACTAAGTCAGTAACTTCATGATAATATTACGCTTGGAAGAGAAGACGGATGTAGGTGTGAGTTACCCATATATAATAAAGGATGTGTCAGACTGTCTAACTGTGTCAGTGATAATCATATACTCATGTAGTAGATGAAACAGTTAACTATGAGTCATCTGGTGATTAACAAGATGTTAAAGTCAACTGAAATGATTTTGAATTTAGAATAATATTCATTTAAAGTTGTAATCCTTTTAGATTAACATAACAGCAGGAAGTGAAGCTGGTTATCTTGCTGAGGAGTTGGATGTGTGCCCTCTTGTCTCATTACTTCCTTGAAAAAATAAAAAATGTGACAAACACATTGTGTTTAGTGTTTCGCCAGTTTGACTCTTTGAATGTGAAGCAGCAGCAGGACGTTGCATCAACAAGGAACTTAACACAACTCTCACATGGTGTGAAGAGAATGAACAGCAAGCAGTGAGATTGTTATTAATTAGATAAGATTGAGATGGATTACACGTTGCATCATTTCCCTGTGGATCTTTTGCACGTAGGTAGGCAATCTGAATCCAGCACTAGAATAGTGGACTCCACCACAACCAATAAGAATGACTATATAGAGAAATAATTACTGAATGTAAATACAATGATTTGCTGTTGTAGAACAAATGTGATTGTAAATAGTCATAAAAATTGAGTTTGATTTCATGAAAATCTTAAGGATGATTACTTCAAACCTTATTTTATCTTAAAAGACATCCTGAGGTGTTTTAATACCAAGCATTAATTTACCATTCCAGTGTTTTTTCATGGTATATTATTACTTTACAGATATTTTTACTTTGCAGAAAGCTAAAAGAGTTAGATCATCATAATCACTTCACTTTTATTATTATATAATTATATTATATTATTGTCAGTTAAGTGAAGATGGTTTGGAAGGTATGCATTACTGGTATTATGTAAATATGGCAACAAAGTTTTGCCAAACTTACCTCTAACTTGTATCTCCAGCTTGATATTTATAATGTACTGAAATAAACTGAACTAAGGTTTATGTGGACGTTGGGAAAAACTATTCAAAAATCTGTGACACTATTATATACTTTAGAAAATGGGCTGACCTTGGCAACGACGAAACAAAATTCATTTTATGAAACAAAAATTGAATCTCCATGTAATATTGGTTGCAAAAAAAGGCTAATAATAATAGACTAAAATGTTCATACTTCTTGACTACAATTAGACTGAAATGTTCACTGACTTTTTCTGCATTGCAGGCCAGAGATGTTCAGACATTTCACTGAATAAAAACTAACAACTTTTGATCTCAGGACTAAGACAAAATCTAAAGATAGCTGAAAAAATTAACACAATACATGTTTGATCCATCTTTTACATTTGATGCGGGCCTGTATCACCCAAAAAACCCTGTTGACCATAAAAGCTAAATCTTCTACGCGACTGAGACTGGAGCACACTGTATTTCAAGGGAGGTCAAGAACAAACACACCTTGCAAAGCCTCCTCTACTTGTGCAGCCCTCGCCACACCCGCATTGTGCCGCTGAATGGCTGCTATGGATAATAAACTGTTCAGGTTACTGAAGGAGAAAAGCTCTTAAGTCAATAGAAAGGCCAACAAAAGGAGTTGTTGTCAAAAGGCCCTCGGCTGTGGAGGTGCTGCCACTCTGCTCGGTGTTTTACATCGGATGACAGTGACAGATTCATTGTGAACACACACACACACACACACACCTTCACACTCCTATATAAATGTATGTGCTTACACCCCCTTGATAAAACCCCACACAGACACAGATGCAGCCACCTGATGTGTACAGGTAAACTAACACACACCCACAAAGATGCTCTGACACATCCACACACACTAGAGGAATCCGTTAAGTGGGGGGGGGTCAGCAAGTCCCAAAACAAAGCTTCAGTCAGACACAAGTACTCAGCCAACCATGGAATCAACTATTGCTGACAGACCTGCCCAACACCAGCAGAGACACACAGAGAGTGAATAAGATCAGAGGAATGAGAGAGAAGGAGAATATTCCTGAGAAGAAGAAAAGGGCTTGAGGAGGGAAAAAGAGGAGGAAGGAAGACGGAGAGAGATAAAGAGAGATAGAGGGTGAATGGGTCCAGGAGTGAGCCAGGCTGAGACAGTGGAATTAGCAGATTGTGAAAAGCCAGAGAGCCCCTGCAGGTTGTTCCATGTGTTTTTGTCAGCCATAATGGCCCATTAGTGCTGTGTGTGGCTCTAGTTTCTGGCTGAGATTAAAGTCTTAGCTGAGGGATACCTGAGAGACAGCGCTAAGCTCTCCCAAGACAGAGAGCCATCACAGCACAGAGGGGAATGGGCCTGAAGGGTGGGGAGGGGGGCTACCAACTGTATGAAGGGGTGTGTACTGCCAAGATATCTCTCTTCTTTACATTATGTCTCAATGTTTGATTTTAAAGTCCCATTTTATCTTTAAACATGTGGCCCATTGAAGTTTCAGTTGTGGTGGAAAACCATCTTGCTTTAGTATCTTGAAACCAGGACAGTCTGATCACTTGAAAACTGATACAAGATTCAATATCATTCTTGAAACGAACATCCTACTCAATATGGAAATCAAATAGAAATACATCTTGTATGCAGTTAATGGATTAATTTGTTTAAAGCTGCATGAATCAAAACTTTTACATTAACAATGTATCAAATGACTGTGTGTATGTGGAAGGTGTCGATTGTACTGACGAGCCTACAAAGTATTATCACCAAACTGTGCAGTTCACTTCAGCTCTACAGAGTGTTTTAGTCTTTCAGTTTGTTGTTTTAGTTGCAGCTCTTTCGGTTCAGTCAAAAGTTCACATCAGCGTCATTTTCAGACACAGCTGGAAGTTGATAATTGTACACTACCTGTCCAGCACCAAACAGCAGATAAAAAATATTAATTAGCTGGTGAACACAAGCATATTGCAGCTAACAAGCTATATATATATATAATACTTTTTTCTCAGAAGCTGGTGGAGACCAAAACAAAGCTAAAAGGAAAGTGAATATTATTACACATTCATCAGGTGGACAGAAACATGACTTGAAATGAATGCTAATGTTTCTCTGTGTCTGCTGGATATGTTAATAAATCACCTGTTTGCTAACATGTTTGCCATATTAACTTAAAAGGTAAAGTTTGTCAGTGTTCTGTTCACAGGTTAAAAAAAATGCTGGTTAAAAGTGATGGTGACCAAAACAAAGTGACTAAAACTCTCAAAGTGTGTGTGATTGTTCATTTCAAACAAACTGGAGGTGACAGAGGGTGTTTTTGTTGTGCTTGACTTCATGTTTCTGTATGGATGTGTGTATTTTCATGGCCATTAACAATTTTCCAATCATATACAATGACTGATTGTCCTATTATTCCCTCCATTATTATATATTTTAGGTACCGCAACACCTATATATATATATATATATTGCCTCTGTGTTGAGGTTCAAATCTCAGGTTACATTATTTTGGTTTAGTTTGAGGCAAAGCTTTCCTTTCTGTACTGGTTGAATCCACAAAGTCTGCTCCTTTTCACCATCTGAATGAAAAAAAACCCAACAACTTCCATATATTTATATGAGTAAAATTTCCTGTGATGTCAGGCTAGCGTGTGTATGTGTGTGTACTGTGTACATGGGTGTGTCCTGTATGGGCACATGTGAGTTCACAATATATGTCAATTTATATGTAATAAACACATAGATTAGATTTTGCAGTGGACAGAAGAAACATGGACACACACACACATACAGAGAGAGAGAGAGAGAGAGAGAGTATAAATGCGTGTGTAGATGTATGAGTGTGTAAACAGTGTGGCTGGTGAAATGGGAGTAAAGGTCTATATGTTGAGGTAGTCCAGATGGCCTGTTAGTGGTCATTAGATATGGCTGGGCGGACGACATAGACAGATGACAGTGAGAGAGAGAGAGAGAGAGATGACAATGGCTGATAGGCTGGTGACTGATATATAAACATGCATGTAAACCCTCTACACACACACACACACACACGCACACACACACATGAACACGTAATGTTTTCAATTCACGTGTGGAAGGACGGAGGTGGAATTTGAGAAGTGGCACACACACACACACATATATATACTGTATAGTCACATGCTTTCATAAATGCAACATACACACACACACGCAGTGCATAAAGCAGCACAAACACAGGTTCAGCTGAACAAAAGATCATATCGACCTGACTTTATCTTCATCTTTTTACATCACATCTCTCTCTTTTTCTGTCATACACACACACCTACACCTACACACACTCACCCCCACATACACACACAAAGAAGCCCTTCATCTCTGCTAACCCTACAGTAAGACAGTAGCTTGGTGTGGTGCAGAGGTGTAATTAGACTGTCTGCCTACACTCTGCCACGAGAAAGAGAGGCTTCTGTTAGACTACAAACACTCATCTGGAGACCTCCCCTCTAACTCCATCATTATGTGTGTGTGTCTCTGTGTGAGCAGACAACACTGACATTTTGTGTTTATGCATGTCATTCAGCTGAAACAGACAGAAATATATACATTTATCTGCTTCAGTTTGTGATAATAGTGCTAGTAGAGACATTTTAAACTTTTTGTTCACTTATCTCAACCAAATGGTAGAATTTTGCATTTTTTGTTTTAAGTATGGTCTTCTTCTGGGTTGTGTCCCTTTCTTTCTTCAACCACAACCTCCAACACACACACACACACACACACACACACATTGCCATTCCCTAACACCCCATCTACCATCCAGCATGGCTGTAGGGAGACCCGGGCTCGTCACTGGCAGCTCCTTTGTCTTGAGCGACCAGATGAAAGCTAACTCTCTCTGGCTCCCCCACATCCTGCTCCTGCTCCTGCACGGTAATCTTCCATAATCCTACGCCTGCAATTTTCACCCTCCAGCTCTCCAACCCCTCTTTCCTATTTTGCTGCCTCCCTCCTGATCCTCCTTTTTTTCTCAGACACTCTCTCTCTGTCTATCTGTCTGTCTGTCTGTCTTGTGGCCTTTAAAAAAAACGACAAGGGAGCTTTACTGTCTCATCTTCTACACACACATACAAAAACAATACAATAAATGAAAAAACCTAATTCAAAGTCAAACAAAATCATGGCCTTGAATAATATATTATGGCTTCTCTAACTATTGAAGTTGGGGGATTTAAAATTATTCAGGAGGAAACTTGATCATGTGAACTGCATGATTTGGGATAAATGGAAAGTGAGTTCAATTTCCTTCTGTATTGCACATACTTTGATGACTTAGTTGGTTTTCATGAAATGAATCCCTAAAATATTCTGGTTTTAAAGATTATAAAAAATTGAAATGGTTGTCTAACTTTGATATCTTTAAGTTGGCTAATGCCTAAAAAGATTTAAAGTCTACAGCCATGCTAGCGCCTTTTGAGGTTGTACTTTGGCACAGTGGTGCTTTCAACTAAATGTTAACACCAGCATGGCAACATACTCACAATGACATTGCTAACATGTTTATGTTAAACAGGTATAATATTTACCGTTGTCAACAACATTTGCTGATTAGCACTAAATACAAGGTACAGCTGATGCTGATGGGAATATCATAAATCAAAATATCAGACAAATTGAAATTTTGACCTGATGATGGCACTTGATGGAAATTCATGTTATCAAGAAAGTGATTATAATTCATCCTGAGGGGACATAAACCAAATTTCATAGCAATCTATTTAATATTTGGTGAGAGATTTCACTAAAAAAAAATACAAATGTGAACGTAAATGAAAATGTCAGGGGATCTCTGAAGTCTTTGGGATTCATCCTCTGGGAACCATGAATGTCTGTACAAAATGTTGTGGCACTCTTGTAAATGTCAATATATTTTCCAGGATAAGAAAAAACTTGACTTTGAGTTAGTGGATCATAAAAGTCTGTAAGATTCATCCTCTTGGCACCATGAATATCTGTACCAAATTTCATAGCAATCCATCCAATAGCTGTTGAGATATTTGACTGACCAAAAGACTGACATTGTCATTCATAGAGCCATGCCATTAGCATGGCTAGAAATGTAGAAAAAAAGCAAGATGAAGTAATTAATGAGTCTTTTTTCATTTGTCTAATACTTTTTATTTATTTATTTTGACTCCTTGTGGTATTGTTTGCTATATGCATGTGTTTCATTCTGGATGTGGGCTGTATTCATTTGTCTTGTAAGCCCACGCAGACACAGATAGTAACGATAAGAACTTCATCATCCTCCTACACACATAAGTACACGTTTAAACATCATAACTCATAACAAGTGTATGTTTGAGTGCTTTTATAGCCACATAAGATGTCTAATTTTGTTTAGATTTACAGTTTTTCAGTTCCACAGAAAGCTAATGCACACATAAGCTTTCTGTCGCTCCCGTCTCTCTCTACAGTAGGGGAGGTTCATTTAATCCTCTCAGTCTCTTCTGGGGCCCCATGAAATCCGCACACCATTACCAATGGGACAGGTATGAAAATTACCCCCACTACCCTGTGATGCCGTCCTTCTTCTCCCCTGGGCTTCCGAATGGGGCTCATCCCTTTTTTTGTTTTCAAACACACACACACACACACACACACACACACACTGGTTTTTACAATACTTGTGAGGACGCTCATTGACTAAATGCATTCCCTAGCCCCTTACCCTAACTTTAACTGTCAGAACTAAATGCCTAACCCCAACGCTGACCCTAAACTGAACCCTAAAACCACCTGCCCCTTGAAGGTCTGTCCAAAGTGAGGACCAGCCGAAATGTCCTCACTTTCCAAAAATGTCCTCACTCAGCAGGTTGAATACTCAAATTAGTCCTCACAGAGATGTACAGACGGGTAACAAATTAAAGGAAAAACTGGTACAGGTCTGAATGCTTGACCCCTACAGTGAGGGGATCTTCTGGCTCTGTTATGCTGTGGGAAGAATGGTTGGTGTTCCTCAGCCTTGGCAGTGATTCTACAGTCTCTGGAACTCTACTGGAGGGATGAACTACATTCATCAAAAAGATATTCCCTCATTTGGTGTTTTGATGACGGTGGTGGAGAGCGCTGTCTAACATGTCAGTCCAAAATCTCCCATAGGTTTCAACTGGGTTGAGATCTGGTGACTGTGAAGGTCATAACATATGATTCATATCATTTTCATACTCATCAAACCATTCAATGACCCCTCGTGCCCTGTGAATTGGGACACTGTCATCATGGAAGAGACCATTCCCATCAGGATAGAAATGTTTCATAATAGGATAAAAGTGATCACCCAGAACAACTTTGTGTTGATTTGCAGTGACCCTTCCCTCTAAGGGGACAAGTGGACCCAAACCATGCCAGCAAAATGCCCCCCAAAAGCATAACAGAGCCACCACATCCCCTCACTGTAGGGGTCAAACATTCAGACCTGTACCATTTTTTACTTTAATTTGTCACCCATCTGTATGTACTAGAACACACACAAACACACACACACATGCAGGCACACACACATGCACGCGCACACGCACGCACGCACACACACACACACACACACACACACACAGACACACACAGAGATGTCATTAGAATGTGAGGTAATAAAGGCAGAACCAGCTGTCATGGAACCCAATGATGTAATAAAGGCAGAACCAGCTGTCATGGAACCCAATGATGTAATAAAGGCTGCTTTGATATATGCTTGAAGTAATCTAGATACAGAGCATCTGGCATTGCATATCAGACAAACGTCCTGACAACCTGCAACTGCGAACAAAGTATTTTCGTTCACATCTCGTTAACGGTTTGAAGTACACTTGAAGAAAACCAATCAACACGACAATGTACAACACATCTAGTGAGAACTTGCAGATTTTTAAAGGGAGCACACTGGGCAGGTGCCACAAAGTTGAGGCTTTCCTCGGTGAGGGCGGCTTTGGGTTTGTCACCAAATGCCGCAACATTGATACCAACAGGGTGGTGGCCATTAAGGTCAATAAGAACCACCCTGAAATCGTGCAACAGGCAAGAGAGGAGATTGCCATTCTAAAAAGCCTCAAGTGTCTGGATCCAGACACATCTAATATTGTGAGGTGGAATGGTTTTTTCTTCGACAAAGACCATATTTGCCTCAATTTTGAACTTTTGGACCAAAGCCTGTATGACTACATGGAAGAGAGACATCACCAGGGTCTTTCCATACAAGAGCTGAGTCCAGTGGTGCATCAGTTGGCCACAGCCCTGTCACATCTGAGGTCCATGAGAATTATACATGCGGACCTCAAACCTGATAACATCATGGTCGTGAACCGCCACCAGCAGCCACTGAAGGTCAAAATCATTGACTTTGGCCTCGCCTGTCACGCGTCTACTGCTGAGCCTGGAGTCTGTCTGCAGACAATCTGGTACAGGGCACCAGAAATAATCCTTCAGACCCCTTTCAACGAGGCCATCGACATGTGGTCTCTCGGACTGGTAGCTGCAGAGCTGGCTACAGGCTACCCGCTGTATCCTGGAGACACGGACTACGAAATGCTGTCCTTCATCATGCAGGCCCAGGGTCAGCCAGAGGACCACGTGCTGGATCGTGGAAGGGGAACTGATTACTACTTCTACAAGAAGCCCAACAGTCAGAGGATGTGGACATTCAAGACACCAGAAGAGTTCAGTTACGAGACGGGAATGTACACGGGAGAACCCAGATATCTTGAGCTCAGCTCTCTGGATGATCTTGAGCAGATCATGGTTATGAACAGGGGACCTCAAAGAGACCAGCGTCTATTATTAGACCTGGTCAAGAAGATGCTGCAGCTGGACGCAGACATGCGCATTAAACCCCTGGAGGTTCTGCAGCACCCTCTTTTCAACCACACCGACCATCAGATCTCCCGCCCCAACACCTTCACTATAATGGACACTGAGGAGGATGAGCCACAAGTCAACTGGCAGTCTTCCTCATTCCAAACATCAGGACCAGGGAGGCATCTTAAACATTGCAGTACCACAACTGTAACTGCCTCCCGTGCTCCAGGAACTGCCCTGACACATAATGACCCTGCCAAAATGGAGGTGAATGATCTGGAAGAGGCCGTCGTCCAGCCTGACACTGCTAGGAATGACAGATGGTTTAGACGCCTCTTCAGATGGATCACAGGGCCGTTCCACCGTTTCTTCTCTGGTGATGGAGGAGACAACAATTTCAACAGTTGATCAAACAACAACTTTCATCACCTCTCCTTACAGATGGCCACATTGTGGCCTCTGTTTCATCTTTTCATATTTTTCACTAATTTGTTCTAAAAAAAATATCTTGAACAAATTTTCTGTAAATTGATAATTTATTTTCTACAATTTTTCTGTAAATTAATATATTATATTTTTCTAATATGCTGTAAATTAATATATTATATTTTTCTAATATGCTGTAAATAAATATATTATATTTTTCTAATATGCTGTAAATAAATATATTATATTTTTCTAATATGCTGTAAATAAATATATTATCTTCTACCAAAATGTTAAATATCCATTTGTGGGAGCCTTCTTCAGGGATCAAACATATTTTTATTTTTCATATCATTTTTAAAGGAATTGATTTTTTATTAATAAAGAATTGATTAATATTTGAGTCTGATTGCTGTGTTCAGATCTGCCCAAACAAATCGTACCACGAAGGAAAATAAACCAGAGTTTAGTTCAACCAGACTAAATAACTTGGGTTTGAAAACACCTTTAGTCACATTATTTGCAGTTGTTATTTGCAACTCATAGAAAATATGCAAATTGCATACAAGACATTTTATGGCAGAAACATGACACTACGATGGGGTTTGAGGTTGACATCTGATGCCAGAAGACATTCCTAAATATAATTACAGCTGCATTAATTAATATTCTTGTATTTACAATGGAAAAAAGCACTTTTTGTAATGTGAAAGGTGTTGCTTGTAGTGACAAACCCACAGACATCACACACAAGAAAAAGACAGACTTGATTGACCTTTGTAAAAAAGTATCATTTCACATCAGTCCGCCCACACATATTCACATGCGACACACACACAAACCTGTACACAATCACACCTGTAACGTCGCACTGAAAGAACTTTCACATATGTGCCATCCATACACGCACAAAGGCCTATTGATTCATTTGATGTCTGTTCATGAACGCTCCCTCCTATTCCTCCTATTAATGGAAAATGTCTCTCTGTTAACCAGGAGGCCAGATTTATTTTTCCACCGAATGATCTTTAGCTGTGGATTCAGTTACATCCATGGTTAGCATGCGGTTTTAATTGGACTCCCACTTGGATTTGCTGTTTGATGGCTTACATAAGGAGAGCTGTAGAAAATTGGTGTTGACATTTTCAAGGAACACAAGGTGGTGAAACATCTCCCTGGGAAAATCCTGGTAAAGGAATAATTAGAAATCATACATCCTTCTTGTAGTATTGAAGAGATGATTTGGGGAAACATTTACCTGTCAGTACTTTTAATGAGCTCATGTCTTTTGAGGTTTAGACGAGATATAGGTGTCAAAAAACAAACAAACAAAAAAACCCATACACACAAGATGGTATCATATCAGGTAAAGTTTGGTGTATTTCAGCCTGGATTCAAGCCTGTCCTTCTGAAGCATCATTAAAGGAATACTCCAGGGATTTTGTATGTCACTTACATAATATTATAGGATTTACGAGAGGCAGATTAAAAAGAAGAAAAAAACAGCTGTTCTTTTCAAGTCTATGCAGCCACCTGTTTTGAGAAATGTTTTTTTGTCTGATAACAGTGTGTGTGATGTATTTGCCCCAGTGACCCTGGTGAGGCCCTGTGTGTGTAATTTCCACAGACAATAGAATTGTATGGAGGACAGTATGGGGCTGTACTGACCACTGTGACCTGAAGCTGTGGCACATCAGACTGTGAGCCAAGAAACTGCTGCCAGTGTTGGATGGAGCCTTCATTTACTCTCTTCCAGTGCTGAGAGTGAACCTGACAGAATTCTCACCATCATCATGGTTGTCCATTCAGAGGACTTTGCTCCCTTGTAATTAGCCAAAACAAATAAAGTGCAGATACCATTAGCAGTTTCCTTGTTGTGTTAATAAATCAGCAACATCTGCTCCCCCTCCGCTCCTTCGTTTGAAGTGCACACAGCTTTACAGCGGCGGCTAATAGACCCAGTCTGCTCCACATTAATCTCTGGCATTAACAGACGCTGCAGCTCCCTACATGTATTTATTTTTAGCTGTGACTTGGTTTAAGGGGATGGGGATGGGGATCTAGCTGGAGTATGTTTTAAGAATTTCAAACCCACAATGAGGTTATGGTTACCTTTGAGGCCACAAATGATCCTGAGGAATTTTATGTTATGGGGAGAGAGGATTTGCCAAAATGTTGCTCCATGCCTAACTAGATGTGGGTTTGGGGATAGCATTGGTGTTGCACTGGGAAAGGCTTTTTGGATGTTGGTGGGTATATGAGTGTTGGTGGGTGTCAGGCAAAGTTGGTAGCTGGGAAGCAGATCAGTTTCAGATGTTGTACATTAATTTTTTCCTCCCGCTTTTTTGTGGTCTACTACCACTCAAGGTTGTCAGACTTAAAGACGTCATCCTGCTGCTTGATCTGTGTGCAGATTGTTTGAAATTGCTTCCTACTTTTATTATCTGCTGTATCCTGTCCTAATCAGCTAATGCTAGATGAGTTGGATTTAGCCTCTTAAATGTTGTTCTATTTGCTGTGATGTGTGTAAACACATATATAGTCAGACAGTCTGTCTGCTCATTTATTCACAAATCCAAGTGTTTGCAGCCACATTCAAGGAATTTCAATGTGGTCTGTCAGTCCGCCACTTTGGTTTATACTGAAATATCTAGTTAAATGTTGAATAAATTGCCATGAAATTTGGTGCAGTATTAAAGGTCCTCAGAAGGACTCTTTGGTGAACATCTGCTGGACAAACAGACATTCACAATCCCTACACAATTTATCTTAATGACTTTGGTGATTCCAAGATTTTTGTCTGGTGAAATGAGGAGAAATTTAATGTTACAGACTGAAAGGTCTCAACTGCCACTGAGGGTTGACACGGGGCAAAGTCATAGTTTTGCAAGTCACATGTAAGTCTCAAATACTGGCTATTAAATTCAGTCAAGTTGTCAGTCTTTTTTGATTTAGTCAAAACAAGTGAATCACTGATCTGACACAAAACACAATCCCAAAATCATAAAATATTTTACATTTACATTTCCAAACACTTTCAGTGGGAAAAATGTCTTCCTGCACAAGAAATGATGCATTTTACATTTTTAGAAGCAGCAACAGGAGTCTGTCCACAGTAAGAAGAGAGGACCTAGGTAGTTAACGTGAGTGGCACTACACAGTATGAGAAAGACATTACAGGACTGGACATATTGACCGACAAATGATGAGCATTGCAGCAATACATGCTCAGGCCTCTGATTTCATGGTGGTGTGGTACAGCAGTGTTCCTGATGTTAAGACCAGCTGTGTTGCATGATGAAGTGGGAGTAATTAAAAACACTGAGCTGTGTAGGTTGTTCCTGTATCAGCATGTCCACTATTAATATCTTCAACCACATCAAAGTCTGATAGAACTTTTCTGAGATGAATCAGCCACCACATAAACAAATCACAAGTGAAACACTTGTTCAGTTATCTTAAATGTAAGGGAATACCTTTTCTACTCTGTCACATGTTTTCTGTAGTGTTCTGTCACCTTAACAACCCATAACTATTGATCTACTAAATTGAAACACTAGTTCACTCACTACTATTATTCCAGGTCCTGGATAACTAACCACAAGTTTTTGTTTCCAAGAATAAAACATCAAGTTCAACATTCCTCATGATTTCTCATCAATATTGTGTCAATACCTTGTGACTTTAAAGAGGGCATAACATGCTTGTGATTTTCTGTCATTTATATACTGTTAATGTCAGATGTTCCAAATGCTGCCTTTAAGTTGAAAGCCCAGGCTTCAGCCTGCAAAGTTACCTCTACTTCCCCGTCAAACTTAAATCAGATTTTTCATGCATGCCCACAAACGGCCATCTGTTCCATAGTCTTTGTTGCTAAGGTTGTTGTTTTTCCATGGGTTATCCACATTGTCCACTCGCATATTTTGGATTGGATTCAGTGTCAAACATGTATGGATGTATTTGAGAAGTTTATATTTCAAGTAAAGAATGGGAAAAAGAAGCAAAATCTCACTATTATTGTTTGTGTACGTCGCCTCCAGAGCTGGTGGCAGACTGCAGTGGAACAGTTTCTAGAAGGTAACCAGTCAGAACAGAGTGGGCAAAAAAAGAAAAAAAAGAAAGAAAGAAAAAAAAGGCAAATCTTAATCTTGAGGAGTGTCACTTTAATCACAAACACATGAAGCTCATATAGTACATACTGTACTTATGAAACCTTATCAGCAGTAGTGACGCTCCCTCCAGCTCTCTAATGGAGGTGGACTTGGACCAGCAGGCTTTATTTCTTTCTTGATTAGATCAAACCTCCAGTACATATCTCTCTCTTTAAACTCTCCTATGTCACGTCACTCTGTTTTCTACCTTATCTAAATGATAATATCAGCCGACGACACACACACACACACACACAAACACACACACACACACACACACCTAGAGTTTCCTATCCATACCTTCCTGTCAATGCAGCATTCCTCTCCCAGACTTTTCGCCTTGCCAGGTATTCCAGCCTGCAAGTCCCACATTCCCAGCTGTACGTCTGCCCAGAGTGAAGCCATAACACTGCTGTCTCCGCTGCCAGTTAGTGGTGGGAATACTGCCTGTGTGTGGCTGGGTTCAATTCTGTGTGTGTGTATATGTGTGTGTGGGAATGTGTGTGCATCCATATCCAAACTCGTTCATGTGTGTTGATGACTTCATCCTCACCCTGGTCCCTGGCGTCAGAGCATATTTTTAACAGCGCATACACGTGTGTGTGTATGTGTGTGTGAGAGACTTGTGAATGAGAATTGCTGTTATGGAGCCCAATGCTGTTTCACATTACAGGGAAGCTGGGGTTAATTTCCTGTTGATGGACGCGGCCGGCTCACAGATAGAAACAGGTTTAACGGGGGGATTAGGCAGCCGCTGTAGCACTCAGCTGTTTAGGAGGTGAGACTGGTAGGGTAAGTGTAGCATTAAATCTGAGGTATTAGGCCAATACATACAGGTAGTGCAGGGAGGTGTTGAGAGGAATTTTATATTATAACTTTGTGGTTTAGATTGCAATTGCCTGGAGGAAGGTTTACTTAAAGCAAAGTTACTTGAAGCTCAAGAGGCAAAACATAAAGTTAGTTTTGTCACTCTTAGACCAAGGCTATTAAAAATACTGCTCACTCAGTTGGGAATAGAGCTAAAATGTATATACAGTAACTTTCAAACTCTAACTCATAAGATTTTGCACTGCTGAAATGGCAGGAATATCTCAGTTTAGCAGGCAGTACATTTATATGCAAATATGAAATCAGATTAATCTGAGAAATCAGGTGACACAGAGAATTGGAAAACATGTTTACATGCACCGTAGGAATCTGATTACTGTAAACCTGTATTCTGTACATGCAGCAGGTCAGTGATCAGATGTCATCTCTAGCCCTGCATCAAAGTAATGCAAGAGTAGTGCACGAAGCTGTGAACACTGACATTTAATCGAATGTGTTAGCAAACTGTTGCTCATTTACACATCCTGCAGATACAGAGCAACAATAGCATTGATTTGGAGTCATGTTTCTGACCAGTTGATGAATGACAATTTAATAGTCACTTTAGCCCTGAAGAAATAATATCTGGCTGTTTGGGTAATTAGTGGCTAAATAATCCACTGTGTTCAATAGCTAGTTGCTAACTGTCTGCTGTGTAGGAGGTAGTGTATAGTGGGTTTATCAGAGCTTTCTCGCTGAGAACAGCTGCCTGTTGCTACTGGAAACATGGTTGACGAGAGCCATGAGACTGAACCAAAACAGTTAAGTTGCAGGATGTAAAACCAAAAAAATGAGCTGAAAGACACTAAAAATGCTCTGCAGAGCTGAGGGTAACGGCAGAGTTGGGTGATAATTCTCAGTGGATTTGTCACTATAAGCAACAACTTTCATATTACACTTAGTCACTTGACCAGTTGTTGATATAAAAATATTGATTATTGAGTTTAAGTGCATATAAATGCACTGAGTGAAGATAACTGGCTGCTTTCCTCTTTTTTACATCATTCTCAAATTACACCTTTGGGGTTTTGGACTGTTGGCCAGGCCAAACAAGCAATTTAAAGATATAACTATGGATTTTTCTCCTTTTTTAACAGCTTATAGACTAAATTGACACAACTGATTCATCTGCAAAATAATCAACAGATTAACTGATTCTAAAAATAGTTGCAAACATTACTTGGAGCCCCAGTGGCAGCATCTGTTTTGCAGACTAATACTTCAATATTAGACGGTAAAAGTACGTTTAATTTGGCCTGGTATCCACACTGAAGGTTTGCAGCTAATCTCAGCTCACTTGTGTGAGCCTAGAATAACCCTGTCTCATGTAATGAATGTAGGCCGTGCTCAGAGGCTGCTGCAGCGGGGGCTGATTCTAAAGCAAACACTACCAAATCAGCAAACAAACATAGAGGCACACATGTGCGTGTGGTTTGTGTCTGCACATCATTCATGGGAGTCACTGAGAATTCACAAGAGAGGTCCAAGAGACAGACTGATAGGTACAGTATAAGTATATATTAGCAGTCCCACTCCCCACCCCCACATCCCTCCACGTCACGCTCCACAGAGCCCCTCAAGGGACCCTAGAGGAAACCCATCCCTCATTTTCCCCTCTTAATAAGGGGCAGCATTTTATATGGCTGTGACAGAAGGTTTGTGTTAGCGTCGTTAGCGATAGCCACGGTCCTAACCACCGTCTCCACAACCATCCCACCCCTCCTCTGAGGGACACCTGGGACTCATTCTGACCCAGCAGGCCACGCCCTTACTGGGGCTGTACCTGGCCAAAGACTGGGGCCCCAATCTGGTCCTCTGAAAGTTGCTTCATGAAGCTGTGGATCTCAGCCTCCATAAATTCAGAGTGGCTAAGTGGGAGTACAGGCAGTAACCACTGTGTCTGAATGCTGACTCATGTGTTTACATGTTGGAAGCTCCTGCAGTATGGACAGATGCCTGATTGGATTTAGATGGATGCTTTTGTCCACTGGGATGGATGGAGGAGGAAGTGGGATGAACGAGAGAAGTCTGAGGGAAAGTTTGAATACCATGAGGGAAATGAATGTGTAATGTACTACATGTGTGCTGTATAATGATGATATGAAAGCATACACACACAAACATACATATACACAGAGACAGAGACGCTTTCACAGCATCTGAGTGATCTTCTGTTTTCTTTACAGTGTGTTCCAGTGACCATCAATCTCCCTCTGTCTCAGCTCATTAATACATCTTTTTTAGGGGCTTTTTACTGTGGTGTTGGATGTGTGTGTGCGTGTGTGTTTGTATGTGTGTGTTCTCATTTCCATATGTGTGCCTCTGTATATTTTTTTTTCCTCTTTTTTTTTTGAATCCCCAGCAGTTTCCACAAAGCAGTTGCTAGTCTTCCCGGGGTCTACACAAAATAATAAAATTTAACTGAAATTTAAAATTTATAAAAGTATAAATGAACTGATCACAGACAACAGAAAAAAAGTTGAATGAACAGTTGAATGAAAGAGTTTATAGTTTTATAAACAAGTAGCTTTGTTAATTGTCAATAAATCATTTACTAAAGCTTTATAGATTAGTTATAAGCCATTGATAAGGTTGTGGATGACCTTCCAGAAAAAGATCTGGACCAAAATCAATCAATAAACTCATTAAGTATTTATTAATGGATTACCAGTATTTGCAATTACACTATTACCAAATAAACACCAGCCAAAGGGATTTTTCACAACCTGTCAACATAGAATTTGTTTTTATCAATGGCTTAGCTATAAAGGATTAGTAAATAATTTATTCACTGTTTATATAGTAGCTAAGGTATTGCGCATTGTATCTTTACAAGTGTATCTGTATTTTTTTGTATCAGCTCATTGCCCATCTATTTAGGTACCAAATCATCCAAGACTTAAACCTCTAATCTACTGAATGTAATTGCCTATTTCTCTGTGTCTCTGTATTCATGACTTTGATGGTCCACAAAGGATGTTCATGCATTCATGTGGCTGTGTGTAAGTGTGTGAGCATGTCTTTGTATGACGGAGTACGTGTGAAGCTCCTGTCTCCATCCCACTAGTAAGGTCAACCCACAGTCTCCACCACAGTTGGCCCAAAGTCTACCAGCCCCTCTCCTCATATTTATCCCATCGTCACACTCCCCCCTCCACTCTCAAAAGTCTCCTACCCGCTCCCCTTCCTCTACTTCCCCCTGCATTCCTGCATTTCACTGCCATAAACAACTATTAACTTAATGGTTACAAAAATCATTAAAGAAGGAACATCTGTGCACCCGTCGCGGCCAATCAGGGGAGGCAAAGAGCAGCCCGACCTGGGAAGGAAGACTGTGGTTGGCTGCCTGAAGTGCTTGCACCTTGTTGAGTCCCTCCCACTACCATGCATGCTCTTTATAGTCTGTTTAGCAAGGGGAAGAAGCAGCGGGACGCAGCCGGGAAAAAAAGAGAAGGCGGGGTGGGGGATTTAGCAAAGACACAGAGACACATGGAAATGGTTAGCATCTCGGTGGTGGCAGGCAGCAGCCCGCTCTCTCTCTCTCTGTTCTTTTTCTTTTTCATTTTCAATCTTTTACATCCCAAAATAGGAACCAGATTGCCACTGCGGCTGCTTAATTTGAGCTCTTTCACTGTTTAGGGATGTAACTGGAAATTGAGGTGGAAAAATTTTACGAAAATTAAAAAAAATACCAATAGGTAGTGGTGGGGTATAAATCTCATAATTGCAGGCGTAAAAGCAGCTTTAGCTTTTTGAATTAAGTCTCGGACCGCACAGTTACCACTTTAATAATGCCATTTTGAGCTAGAAGGGTATGCTGTAGGACTGTTGTGTGGCAGACTGTAGAAATCTTATTAATCAAGCAGATGCAAGCACTATTAGATCTAAGTTAAGTGATAAAATTTAAAAGTCTCGGAAGGAAGGAAGCTAACACAGTCCAACGGACACGGAAAGTTTTGTGTGTACAGTAAGTAACTGCCAGTTTAACCCCATTGTTTCCCCTATAACTGTAAAGGCCTGGTGGGCTGCCAGGCCAATGAGAACCCCCGCCAGGCCAAATCTATTTTTTAAACCATTTGGGAACCTCTGTACAGCACTGTTCCGAAACATGAATCAACCTCTTTGTCATTGCCTGGGAAACTCTTGGTAGCGTAGCTTCTTTAAGGAATAGGGCCATGCGTAATGTGTGTGCGTAACGAGTGTGTGGTTGAGCAAGCCGCAGAAAAGTGAATGCGAGTGAAGGAAAAGATTAGCAGTAAGTTGTCAGTCTGACAGTAAATTTACAGTACAGGCTATACAGTGTGTCAGTTAATAAATGCTGCAGCTTCTCATGACCAAGAAAAGTCTTGTCTGTTCCAACTGCTGGAAAAATGAAGGAGGTTAGCTCAGAAGTTAGCGACAATGGATTAGTCTAACCTGACCAGGCTCACTTAAGGTGGACTGACCTTTAAGGTGGACTAGCTATTCTCATTTTAGTGTCAATCTCAGCTGCTCTTAAACAGAGAACAGAGAAAAGTCTGGCTGCTGAGTCTCTGCCGAGTTTTGCTCAGCACAACCCCCCGACCCCCCACAACCCCAAAGCAATCAACCTAACCTCTTGAGCTCTTGAGAGATCAGGGAATAAAAAAGGGTGGAAACATAAAATAAAATGAACGGAAAGCTCAGGCAGGGCTGGGATGGGGTTTCCAGTGCAGAGCGCCTGCGGCCACCGCTGCTTTCCCTCAGCCCAGATTGAGTGTGACTTGTGTCAGGCGCAGACCTTCGTCTCCACTCTGCGCGTCTCCACGTCCGAGAGGGCAGCAGCACTGCGAAACCCTGCCCTGAGATGAAAGCATTTTCCAATGTGCATAATGTGCATGAAAATAATACTCGCATTGTGTAATCACAGCGCCAAAAGGCAAGAAATACACACGACGTGTACAAAGAAACTGTTATGCTGTTTGGTTTAGTGTGCGGAGCCAAGTGCAAGAGACATGGTGACAGCTGGAGTCAGCTAGTGAGCAGTCTGCAGTCCCGTGAATAAAGGTGTTTCCACGCACGCTACCTCAAGGTGGATGTGGAAATAGTATTCATTTTAGCGACTGTTTTTTTATGACGTGACAAAGTTATTGCTGCAGGTGAGGACAGCGCAGGGAGACGTGGGGCAGAAGAAAGGTGGTGTGAGTATTTGTGTCTGACTGCATGAACATGGGTGCACCCATATGTGTGTGTTTGTGTGCGTATGTGAGGCCAGGGGGACAATTTTTCCGGCACCCCTGCCTTGATTCTGTGTTCCCACGCTGCTGGATCAAGAGTTTCCTGATCTGTCCGATGGGAGGGGGTACAGAAGACGAAACTGAAAGGGGAGGGCTGGAAAATGGCTGCTGCTTTGACTAACATAAACAGATCATTAAAAAGGCTCTTCAGTCTGACTGTGGGAGCCGAGTGTAGTTCAAGACTCCCGGTTTATAGATTTGGGTTGGAGCAGGCATCACTTTGGCTGTGTCTCCTCTTATTTGGGTCACATCCAAGAGTTCGAGAGCCGTGTTTCAGCCTGTTTGGACGTTACAGGTCTGCAGTTACTTTATAAAACCTACATTCACTCACATTTGATATACCGTGCAGAAACCACAGCATAACTTAATTGAACGTAAGGAAATTCGCCAGGTCACTGCACAGGGTTCCCGTGGATCCTTAAAAAGATTTTCTGAATCAAATTTTCAGAAGAGTCATAAAACGTCTTAAAAAGTCTTTTTTTAAATTATGGTAGGTCTTACATTTTGAGTTGATGCCGAGTTGTGTGAGAAATATTTCCCCACAGGATTCACTAATTTAAATGTGGTTTGGTCTTCGGTTGCGACTCAGTCTAGCTCTTTCTTTTTCTTGTAATTTTTCAATTGGCTCTCCACAGACCACTTGCTCTCACCAAGGTAACAGGATTAAGTACAGATGATGCTCAGCAAAAGACAGTTGACCAGGGGGGATTCAGACGAGAGACAAAGCCCTTTGTTATTTCTGATAATAATAATGTTTTTAGTGTGGAGCCACAATGTCCAACATGTGACATGGAGGAGAACAGTGGACTTTTAATTTCATGACCGCTTAGCTGGAGTTTACAGATTTAATGGACTGTTAAAGTGGATGAAAGGTAGATATATTGTAAGGTGTATTTGTCTTAATGGGGAGAATTAACTACAGCCGACCTGTGGGTGTGAGAATGACCAGAACAGCCTTGTTGTTTTACACAATGTTGTCAAAATGAGCAATTCCAAGCAAATTGTAATTAATTTTTTTTTTTTTATTTTAAAAATACTTTTTAACAGAGTTTTATCTAATGTGAAGCGTAACAGTGGGACACAGTTCATTGGATTTGCCATTAATTTGATTACTTTATGTGATTTTACATATGATTATTATATGGAGATACAAAATTATCCAGAATAATATCCCTACTAATACTGTCAAATTGATTTTAAACATGAAGCTCAGCCCTAATGTAGATGTGTTTTGCTGTGGAAAGAGTATTAAATTTGATTTAAAAAGTGTGCAGCAACTCTGCTGCAACATGCAGGCCTTCCAGGACACATGACATCAGTTTAGGTGTCACAGTTTTCTGTATTTAAGTCTTACATGTCAAGTTAGAAATGTTGGCTGTTCTCAAAAAGTTGCCACTTTCTCTCCACCCTGCTTGGCAGAAGTGTTGGCAGCGGTGCCGCGAGCTCGGCGACAGGTCTCCAGCTGACCTTGGTCTTGCCTCGCAAAAATATTGTGAAGGTCTGTCTTCTTAATAAACTAATTCTACAGAGATGTTGTGAGTTCACAGTGTGCGTCCTGGAAGTGAGTGCAGTATGGTTTGGAGGCCTCGACTATTGACGCTGGCACAGTGAGGTGTTAAAGTTATGCAGTCACACCACAAAATCGTATTCACTTGGGATTTTCATAGAACTTCCTTGTTCAGTGTGCCACTGTTTTCTGAGCTTGTGTGTGAAATAAGGCATTTTGGCAATGTGCGTGCACTTATGGGAATTACTGGGGGGTTCACAAAATAACATGAACACTGGAAAAGGACATTAAAGCAAGGCTGTCATATTTGAAAGAAGAAGTAACTTTACCTCCTTTTCACAAATGAAAAGTTGATTTATAAGCAATAAAACAGCCTTGCTCAATTCAATACACTCTGGGGTTTTGCTGCTATAGCCTTACTTGGTATGGTATGACCTGTAGCATCTGGTGGCTGATGTTAGTTAATCTTTAGATAGATACCGATGTGTACTGAATCAGTTTACTGACTTGATGACTTTTCTCTACTTGTGCTACTGCTACATTATGTTTATTTGCATTTATAGCTATCCCCTAATTATCACTACGGTGGCCGCTATTTGGCAAATGTTACATTCGTCTCGCTTTAACTTAATTACTCTAACATACCCTGCCTTAAAGGTCACACTAGATTGCAAGAGAGTTAAAGGCGCACTCTGCGGATTTTACACATGACGTTCAGTTTATTAAGAGAAGTACTGCTAGTCTGTGAAAACTGTTGTATAATATCTTCTGTGTCTCTGGAGGATCTTTCTAAGATGTCTGAGAAAATAAGTCTGATGATGTCATCAGTATGACCTCAGATTGGGTTTAGACTACAAATTTATAACACAGCCTGCGTTATAAACTGAGAGTGTGGTGTTTCAAAGACATGGGCAGGGAAGGTCTAACGAAAGATGCTACTGAGATTAATTATGGGCAATGTAGGATCCAGTGAATTGGAGCTTGACTCAGTCTAGGGACCACATGTCAGGATATTTCTTTACCATTATTTGTCAAACCCCTATACATTATTCTTTATATGACCTTTATATCCACATTAGTGAGTTTCAACGTTCTCTCTGTTGATGCACTTTATCGGTGTTGCATATTTTCCCATGAAATTTTAAACTGATTTAAAATCCTTCTGCAGTTTTTTGCAGATCCACTGGCGCAAATAAATTTACTCTTTTGAGCTTGGATGATTGTTTCATGCCCCTTTGAAAATATCTCAAGTGCTGATTGCCAGATCTCTTTTATAGCTGATGAATGCTATATGATCACTGATAAATATAACATAACTTTTCTCCATAGCAGTGTTTGTAATTGTGAATTGTGTTACTTAAGAGTTAAGTCTGACAATATTTTTTTACCCCTGTAAATTCTATATGGTTGACAGCCATTGCAGCTTTGTGTATTATATGAGGAAGTGGCTGTCTGGTAAACAGACAGAGCGGGCTGGTTTATAATTATTAGTTTAAGGCCCCGGCCCGCCATGTTCTGCCATCTCCACTGGGCAGTGAGGGTCAGAGGAGCCATAAAACATGATTAAGTGAAGGGGCTGTGGCTGTAAAGTTCGTTCCAGCCGCTCATGGATGAAAAATGACAGTGAAATCAGTCACAGCATGGGAACATGTCTGGACTCTGTAATGATTAAACCCCTGGTTTGGATAACCGGTAGCAGACAGACACATAGAGCTATGATAACTAGGAGAACAGAAACATCTGCCGTATACTCTGTATCACATAATGGGCTCCACGGTGAATGATTTAGGATATGTGAGTTGTATGCCAATTATCTACAGAGCTACACTAACATAACATTACAGCATATGGAGCTATTATAAGATCACAAATCCATGACATGTTGTGAATTTAATAATCAATGAAATAATCTAGTTATAGTCTGAAACAGGAAGTGAAAATGCATATGTTAGCTCTTACTGGTTTTCATAATAACTAACTGCACCATTTTCTAATAAGGTACCCTTCATAAGCTGTAATTAATGTATTTAAAAAATGCAGATTTAAAACATGGTTTCAAAGCTGAGGTATTTATCACTACCATTGAATATTCAGGACTAAAAAAGCAAAAAGTTACAACTACGGACTTGAAGTATTACTAGAAGAACCTTTTTTATAATGACTTATTAACATTTATTATTTCAGAATTGACGGTTCATTACAAAGTTAGAGCCATTTTTCTAAAATGAGAAAGTGGTACCAATAATTCAAATACTTCAGCTTCATCCTTTTTCTCTGCAATTCTTGTGACATGGTTGTATTTTGCAATGAAGAAAAGTGCTTGTGTTTCCTTTCCCTTGCTCTTAAAAGTCCATCTTGTTTTATTTTACTTGAATGTTTGCTGAAACCAAAAAAAAGTCTTCCAACAGGTATGCCTCATTTTCAACTGAGTTATTGTTTAATCTGTGTTAGGTTTGGCATTTTCACCCATGTTTGCTCTGACTGTCCCCAGTAACAAAAGCATGTTTGTCTTGAATGAAGCACATAGCCTGGACAAGGCAGACGAAGTCCTACACAGACTACTCCTTGCTCTCTTCTGTAAGCGGGACCTGCTACAGTACACTGCTTTTTCAGCAAAACTGCACTGTGAGAGCAGAAAAGAAAGCCTTTTAGTCTTAAACTTTCAGAATAACACATGGGCTTACATGAGACTGACCTTTAAAACAGATCATTAGCATGCTCTTCCTCTCTATGAATTTACACTGCAACATCTGCAGCTTCCACGATCAAACAGGCAGGAAGGTAGTGTCTTTTGTTAGTGCTGCTGACGTTACAAGGAGTAATTATGGGTAATTGGTGGGACAATAAGGCGATGACAGCTGTGGAACCATTGCAACATAAGGGCAAGGCTCGGCCCAACCCGTGATCCGGGCAGCACCCTTACCTCACTCCCCACCACCGTCACAATCCACTGGGCGCAATTAAACCACACAATAACCTTTTTGTGGAACCCTGTCCAGCACATATCAACATCACATCTAGAGCGGGGAGTTGAATTTTTTTTCCCTATGTCTTTCCGACCCGTCTCGCCCTAGAGAAGCATTTATTTTAATCAAAGAAAATAAAGACAGAAATAAATGCATGAGCGAGAGGGTCGATAGGTCTGCATGAACCTAAATCCAAATAAACAGTGGTTTAAGAGGTGTAAGAAAATACTTGAAGGATAGTGGCTGGGTAAATCAGTGAGTTATAATGATGATAACCAGAATGAGGAAGTATTGCATGGCTCTTAAGCACTTTTATGACTTATACCTTTCATTTTGTATGACAGCTTGTTTCTGTGGCAGCACAGGTAAAAAACCTGAAACCATCAGTTAATTCACTTGTCGGTTTTGGCAGTGGGACTTTTTCCTTCCTCTCTCCTCCCTCAAGTCAAATGAGGGATTTGGTGGTTAAGAAAAAAAAATGGAATTGATCGTCACTGGGAATTTCCTTTCAAAATTGCTGAGACTGCTGCTTTTGCTCAACAACACATTAACCTCTGTTTGCTTGTGTGAACTACTGAAGTGAAGGACCCCAGCACAATGGTGTGGGTTATGAAACAGAGGGCCTTGAGCACTTTTTACAAGGTTCTATTCAATCAGTCATACTGTACATGTATCATGGTGATCTCATGCCTGCTATACTTAAACCACACAACAAAATGCTGGCTGTCAGTACGAGGAATCTACTTTATGCTCTGGATGATATAGATGATATAGAGAGGAGTGCTTATTTATTTCTTGTCTTTTTATTTCAGTACTTCTTTTATAGTAAATAGTTGAAGGAAAACATATTACAAGTTGTTTTTCTATCAGTTATGATCTGGGATCTGGAAACATGGTGACATCGCTATAACAAAGTCCAACCAGGCAAGAAACTGTCTTGCCAGATGATCTAATCCAATTCATTTGGAGACAAAACTGAACATTAATGCACCCAAAATGTTTGTAATAATCCTTTATTGCACAGAAAAAGTTGATAAATGGTAGGTCAAAACTGAACTAGGAGGTTGGTCTGTAAAATGAGATTAATGTTTACAATGGACAGTTTAGGTAATCATTTTAAGCCTTTGTTTTCTTTTTCAAATATGTTAAATTAACCTGGGTAGTGTTGGCATAAAATGAATGAAGAAATCCAAAGTGCTGGTCCTTTTGCAGGTTTGATAGGTATCAGGTCTGTACTGGTATGTACTGCCTCCAGGGAGTAGCCATATACTTGTACTCTAAAGTCCGGCACCAACAAAAGCCCTTGCTTTCTCCTGCATACTCTGCTTTATATGTTACCGGACTAGCTGCCAGTGATTAAAATTGAAGCATTAGGCCTCATTCAGACCAAAACAGGCAGTGCGGCACTATGATGCAGGGGTCTATGGTGGTGGGGGCATTTTGTTTGTGGTCCAGTAAAGTATGATCCAGGAAGTTGAGTTGGAGTTACAGAATAATGCATTTAAGGAATTATCAGAGGCCAAAACACAGCAAAGCAGCAAAAGACAGGATTTAACAACTCTGGATATTCTGGTCCGATAGGAATGTGCGCTCGCTTGTATTTGACTGACCAACACAGTGCCTTGCTTGATGACGTTGGGGTGAGTTTCGGCAAAAGTTGAGTCTGGTTCAACTTTTTGCTGGATGACCACTGTGGTTTTTTGCTGAGTCCTGCGCGTTTTTTTCACGCAACCCTAAAAGATTACTTGAATATGTTTAGCTGCTTTAAGCAGTGCAAGTGGTGACTGACTGACACGTCTGACTTGCTGTCTTTGACACATCCCATACATGCTGATCTGCTGCCCGTATGCTGAAGAGACCACCAGACGTGGGACCTTGGGCTCACCAGATTTGTTCATGTCCCAGAGTCAGACACTGTTTGTTAGCCTGTTAGCTTGTTAGCCTGTAGACAGCAGACTCAGTGTTTTTTAGCCTGCAGATACTTTGCTGTTTCGGACTTCGGAGATACTCTGCTGCAGTTTGGTTGATACAATAGTTAGAATACTATTAGTGTCGTTTTGCATTTTGATTGAAATATCTTTATTTTATAAATTTTGTCATTTCTTATTCTGTCATGAAACAACATATATACGAGTCTGTATTTTTATTTATTTACTGCAAAAATAATACACGCTACATCAACACAATTATCACAGTAAGTAAATAAAAAAATGAATTTATTTAATAAAATGTCAGCTGCATTTAGCATACAGCCTATATTTTAGGAGGATAAAATGTAAAAACACCCAGTACTGGAAAACTGGAAATATTCAGTACATTTAGAAGTCCAGACTTGAGCATACTGAGACAACTCAAACACTCAAACACACTCTCCAGCACTAAACCTGCAAGTTTGTTTAAAACCTGTCAGACTTCTTTTTAGTGATATTACCGCATTCCCAGAGCTCAGAATTGAACTCGGTTAGTACAATGTTATCATCAATAACTCATGGTGATGACAAGATGTAAGGAAGTCACTAAGCTCAGAGAAAAATAGTTGTGGCAAGTAACTCCCTATGAAACCAAAACTTTCCCAGTTTCCTGGCAGTGGCATTATATGTAGCCTACAGAGATGATTATTGATGTTCTCATCTCACTCTTGGAAAACAGTAGGTATATTTCCCAAAATGTGCTTACAAACATACTTGTAATTAGAAATAACTCAGAAAAGGTTAGGTCATCGGAATACATGCTCTGGGAATGTACCCTGTACTTTCAGGCATGTTTTTGAACAGCATTTGAAAAAGAAACACAAGAAAGATTTCTAAAAAGCAAGTCTCCTCTCTAGTAAGGAAACAGTTACAGTTAAACAGTATACTAACCATAAAGAAAAAATAAATAATAAAATAATTTCTAAACAGAACTATACTACAGACAAGAAAACTAACATGTTTTTTGCTAGTTACCATTAAAATGGCATTCTGAATATTGTAATGCACTGAAGAGTAACTCTGGACCAAGAATGACTAGTTTTGGCAGAAAAGTATTGACCTGACCTCGGAGAGACACTGAACGATTGAGCATTAGGAGAAAGAGAAAGAAAGAGCCATAGAGATAAAGAGTCATGAGACGCGAAACCGACTGAAACTAATCCACACTAAATGGTTTGGCTTCATATGTACACAATGGTAATATAACTTCCACTTATTATTCTTGTTTTGAATCCAATAGAACTGCATATTTCTAATCTCCACGGTTTATTGGGGGTCTGCCTATTAGCCAATGGCTTGGCAATGAACTTTGGTCAGACAAATGCACAAAGCCCCCATTGAACTTTTCCCTCACAGATAAAACATAATGCTGATCAGTGGTACCAAGACAGATAGTGAGAAAGAAAGAAAGTTTTTTTCCCTTTTTATCTTCTCAAAGTTTAACAAAGTTTGAAGGCTGTTGTTTGCAGAAGGGAAACCCCCCACTGTGATATCAAATGATAAAATACCTTATGAAGAAAACATTTAGCAAATGAAATTACTTTTCCCTGGCAGCGGGGTCATACTGACAAAAAAAAAAAAAAAGACTTGATAGAGACAATTGGAAAGAAAGATGAGTGGAGGCCATAAATCTTTAATATTGCCATTACATTGCTAACACCTACATACTAAACCAGGCTTCACATGGCACTTTGGTGCTAAAGAGCTAACATGACATCACGGAGCCTCTTTAAGTGACCCCTGTCTGTTTGTAACCTACCCAGGTAAGATGACATTTCTACTTAAGGGTGTTGAATTATAAGTCAGTAACAGCAGCAGTTTTAGGTTGTAAACGACATTGTTAGTAGTGGTAATTAGATTAGTCCAATATCTGTGTGGGTTGATGTTTCGTAATATTACTTCAATTCCAAAGACCACAGTTAACAAGCTGGAGGGATAAAAGTTTTTAGCTATTGCTTATCCCTATGTTCTCCCTATGTTAATCCATGGCTCCGTGCCTTACTCCGTGTTGTAGCTCAAAAGAGAGATGGCTAACGTTAGCTGGACCCCCTCCTTTGAATAGTGTGAACACAACACAGTGTGTAGAAGCTGCCAATGAGTAAGCAGGTGTCGAAATAGCATAAACAAAAAGTAATGTCTATTGTGGGAACGTTAGCAAGCCAAGCTAAGTAGCTTCAACCTTCAGAGTGAAGGCTAGTTAGCCTACCTTGCTAGCTTACACTTTCTGAGTGGATTAAACTTAACAGTACAGTGTTCTCCCAAATGTTGAGTGCTGTAAAGGGACAGACAGCTTAAATCACTGGTTGATGCTAATGCTATGTGGACTATGAGGAAAAAAGCCTTATATGACTGTTAGGATATAAAGGGTAGTGCATCACAGACATTGTCAGCTGCTACCATGGGAAACGCTTAGACTCTATTTCCACATATATAAACCCAAAAACTTTTTTTTACCCTCTTTTGAAAAATGGAAAAATATGCACAATGGCTGTGGTATCATTATAGTTTATATTTCCTTACATGCTGTAAAGGAAAAATGATTTAACTCCACGTTTTACAAAGTGAAAAAAGTCAGAGTCAGTTTGAAAAAATCTGAATAAGTGTGAGCACATTCGCAGCTTTTGCTGATTTGACCGTCAACCTTCATGGCACTGGCAATGGATCACTGCAACCATGGAGACAGACAGACGAGGAGACATCGCTGCCATCAGTGTTTGCTCTTTAGCGTCCCATATAAACACACACACACAGAGTCCAATCTCTACTATCTCTGCTGGCCCTGCAGCATGCGTCCCCTCAGTGCAGGACATGGAGCTGAAAGGTCACAGCCTGTTGCTGCTGTCGCCAGTGAAATGTCACCAGGCCACTCCTGCTCTGTCCAGCCTGTTTGTCTCTCATGTTATGTCTCTCTGAACAATAAGCTACAGTCTCACCGCAGAGGTGCATTAAAGCATCAAACATCCAACAGACAGAGGTGAACAGATCTTGAACAAAGCTCCTGCTTATATAATGTCATATATCGCAGCATGTGAGGGAATTTAAAATTGCTGTGACTCAGCAAATAAAAAGCACTGCAACTGAGCTCTTTTATTATCTAGCTTTGTTTGCTGAATAATACACAAAAAGCTCTCTTGTTTGAGGCCTCTTTTTTCTCTCTTTGCAGCAAACAATATGCATTTTTGGGGTGAAGGAGAATGAAAACAGGGAATGAATGGGGGGCCTGTGGAGAGTTGTGTCAGAATGTGCTGATGATAAGCTTGGCATGGCTAATATTGAACACATCAAGACAGAGCACAGCTATCTCCGCGTATTTGGAGTCGTCTGTGGGAAAGAGACAGGCCTCAGTGTGGGAAACGGCCTTCTTTTGATACACAGCTGAAGATCAGCAGTCTGCTATTATCTGCGATGGAAAAGTTCAGCGTGGTTTAAAGAGGGCAAATGCAGAAAGAGGGTTTTTGTCCATCGCTCTGACCCTATGTCATCCCCATGGGCTGAGCTAATAAGCAGAGCCTTTGAGGACGCTTGATAAATTGTGCAGATAAGTGGTTTGATACAAATCTCCAACCACCAAATTTGGTTCTATTAGAGTGAAAATGAAATTGATAAATGTGAGCAATGTTGCTGCTCATGAAATCAAGCCTCTCTCTGTCTGTCTCTCCCCTTTCTCTCTCCCCTCCCGTCTGTCTGTCTCTCGTCCTCTTGGCTCCAGGCCTGAGTCACATGGTTGAGTGATCAAGTCGGGGTGTTGAGGCGAGCTCAGTGGGTGAAGCGCAGGAGCTCCGTCGGGTTGCTGCTGGGGCTGAAATCAGTCTAAGTAGGCCAGGCCTCCTCTGAGGCTCAAAGTGGAACACAAACACACCTCACCTCCCTCCATCGGTCTGTCCTTCCACCATCCTCCCATTTTTCTCTGACCTCCATCATGGCTCGGCTCGGCCACAGGGTTCACCGTGTCCACAGATTCACCTCTCCACTCTCACACCAGCATGGGTGGATGGACAGACGGACAAGGGGATAGATGAGTAGAAGCTACAAACTGGACTGGTTCCATTCTCAGAAATTAACTCAAATGTACATTGACACCTTCATTTTTTCTTCATAAGAAGGGATTTTACAGGATAAAAATATGAGGCTTTGAAATTTCAAATTAATTTTTGGAAGACAGCTAATGCTGGCTGGATCCCTTCCTTTGTATAATGTGGAATAATGAACACAGCACCAAGTGTGCAGGAGGTGCCAAAAAGTCAAAAAGAAAGTGTTGAAATAATTATGAAGAAATTGTGATGTTGTGTGTGATGTTAGCAAGCTAGGCTAGTTTCCATTGGAAAGTGGAATCTGGCTAGCTTGCTAGCTTTAATTATTAGCATACACTTTCCAAGTGGTATAATGGTGCAACCTAACCCTATGGGTCAGACAGACGTCTTAAATTGCTAACCTTAACCAACACTATTTGTGCTCTTTGAAAAAGGGGAAAGAATGTCTTGTATCAATGTTCATAGGCTATACAGGATTATGACACCACAGAGTTTGACAGTACGTCTCCTAACAATGCCGGCTCTCAAATGTTGACCACTGCCATGGGAAACACCCACCTAGAGGTGCAAAGTTGAGAAACTTGCCAGGTTTCCTGAAATTGGCACAAGAAAATGCAGATGCAAATTTCCATTCACTCCTTCTATGTGAATGTGATCATGTAATTAAAAGAACAGCAGTGAAACCTTAAACAGTGGAAACCATGTAGAAGACATGATGAAAATATACATTTAAGGTTGTTTCATGTGTTTGAGAAACATAACATTTTCCTCATGAGTCCACACAGATCAAATGTTCTCAGTGGAAGCTTGAGTGACAGAAAACCAACTATTCCCAGCCAGACAAACATAAAAAGATTTTCAACTTTTTTTTCTGAATTTCCAGCATTTGCACCTAAAAACAGGTGGATGGAAACGCATTCGCTGTTTCCACAAATCTAAATGTGAAAATATGCACAATAGCTTCAGTATCATTAAAATGTATATTGCCTTACACAAAAGGTGAGTAGAATTCAAATTTCAGTTTGGCTGAAAACATTATTTAAAAAAAAATCTTAGTTATTATATTCATTCCATGGATGTGTAAAGAGAACTGGCAAAGAGAGTGTTGGAGGCAGGGCCCTGTTCTTTCCTATGAAAGTTGCTCAGTGGCAACTTTTCAATAAAGTTCGACTTCTGGGTATAAAATTACCAGGATCTTCTGCATCAGTGTGGCCCATAGAGCAAGCGCACAAGCGTTTCCTTTAACCCTGCCTCCCAACTGCATACACACCAGAGACTTCTGCCGGCCGAGCCAGCTAACTTCCAGTTTAGCCCTCTGCTAATTTGAATAGGATAAGATAATTAAATCGTGCAGCTCTTCTAGACTTTCCAAATGTTATCGGACCGAATGGATCAAATTCTGATAGTGAAATGAATCATTTCACGGGGTTTCTGATGCTCAAAAAAATGTATGCACTATTTTACAGCTGCTCCTTTCCCCATAACTGTGTGCGGGAAAAATGCTTTTTGGGCCAGTGTGCATCATGTGACGGACCAGGAAGTTGTAATTACACGGTTTGGCCACTATATCAAATTGGCTTCAAAGCCGACGCGGTTCCTGGGGGCTTGATTGATTCTCTATTCACTTGTCCTTTCTCTCAAAGGGTCAGAGGTCAGAACCAGTTACAGTAAAGCAGCCACAAAGTTGTTAGGGATCTGAGAGAAGCGTTGAGTACATCACTTTACAATCACCTCTGAAGAATCTGACATTTTATACTTATAACAACAGGAATCCATCACTGGGAATCAGCACACTTTGAAAACACCTGCCGGAGATTTTTTTTTTTTATTGCCAGGGAAGTAAGAGAGGAAGGGTGGAAGAAGGAAATATAAGGGGGGGAGAGGGTGAATTCTCAGGCTGCCCCTGCCCCATCCACCCCTACCCCAATCCAGGCTCATTAACTCAATTCATAATCGTCCCTTTTTGCCCCCCTCCTCTCGCCCCTACTGACTGGGTAGGTAGTTGGGGGAGTGTGTGTGTGTGTGTTTGGGGGTTGACTCATTAGGCCAAGGACTATCGCTCACTTCACTCTTAAAATTGCAATGTAAAAACCTCATTGCTGTGAGAAGGTTCAAGTTTCCACAGTTTCATGTTGACAAAATGGTTCGGCGACCGACAGACATATTTCTCTCCTCTGCCTCATCTTCTTTTTGACGTCTTTCTTTTTTCCTTTGCTTCCTCCTTTTTTCCCCTCTTCCCCGTCCAGGCAGCTTGAAGCAGAACCACTAAATGGGGATAATTGGGGGGAAAGTGGCCGGCCCTTGTCTGACCAATCTTCTCACACAACAATCAGCAGATTGTTCCTGGGACCCGGTGACACAACAACCTCCTAGTGTAGATTTGGGCTGTAATTAGCAAGCAGCTACCGACACGCATGTCAGATGCAGTTATATGTAGCGAATCGATTGAAAATTCCCTCCCCTGCCTGTTTTCTCAACAACCCAGCCCTTTCATTCCTCTGACCCGTCTTTTCGGATTGTTTTGAGCTGCAGCGGGTGTTCTCATGGAGCGCTGGATCGATGCTGCTGGGAGGTTTGTTTGCTGTCTCTGGAGATGAGACGGATGGTCAGTTGGAGGGGCCCATTTTTTGTGTGCCTGACTGGACACTGGTTAACCATCTAATGAGGGCAGAGGGAACGTGTCCACAGAGCGAGAGCAACAGGACTTCGCTCTGTCTGTTCCTCCCTCCTCACATACTGTCTTCTCACACACACACACATGCATAAAGATGAACTTTTTTTGACACGTGTATACTCAAACATGCCCAGCGTCGGGGAATGTTTGTCTTCCCTTTAAATTCTTAATCCTCTCCTTCTTTTGTTTACTTACGTGTGCATAATCTTCTGTGTGATCTCTGATTACACACACACACACACACACACACACACACACAAACGCAGCCTGAAGGGTTCACAGAGTGCTCACAGTTGCTGGTTGCTGTGTTTGTTTGCTTTACAGGCAACATCCAGCATGGTGAACCAGATAACAAGTTGTTCTTTCTCATCTCTCTCTAACTAGTCGTTTAAAGTGATGTTTTCAATTAAGAATTGGTGGAAAGAATTGTGAAACCTGAAATGTACGGACTTTGTTGGAAAGAAAATAGCAAAGGTTTGACATTGACGTACTTACACATTAAGCACATTGATTAAGAAAAGATCTCAATTCACACTGAAACACCTGCAAAATAGGAAAATGATAGAATCTCCTCTCTAGTGTATAAACAGATAACGAATGACAATATGGTAAAGTACAGTACAGTTGTAATAATATAAAATGTATCTACATTGAAAAATATGACAAATATATACATGAATAAACAATAACTTAATGTCCTTATATCAGCTTACAACAACATTACAGTGTGTTATAAACCATTTATTAAATGTTACTATACTGCTGCTTATAAATGCTAAATAGGGGACTTAAAGTAAGGATGTTACCTATTTTTGTTTCCATTAACCAGTTATTCCAACCTGCTGTGATGCTGATCAAATCATTATTGTATGATTGCAATGTCATCTGAAAGAATAAATATAAATACAAGTTAGTGACAACACAGTGTGATTTTCAAATCACAGAGAAAGTTACAGGCTACACAATATCTCATTAAAGCTGCTATAATCAATATTGTGATATAGACATATGACTATATGTAATGTGAAAGGTGTCATGACAAGCTCACATAGAATTATCACCTGACTCTGCAGGTCCCCTCAACTCTATGGAGAGTTTTAGTGACTTTCAGCTTATTGTTTTGGTTTTAATGCCTGCAGCTTTACTGTTTTGTTTCACTCAGCTCTCATCAGCGTTGTTTTCAGATGCAGCAGACTGTCTTCAGTGGAAAAGCTCTGAAACCCACTGTACGCTACCTTCTCAGCATCAAACAGCACACTGACAGAGGTAGCTACTATGAACATACTGGAGCATTTAGCAGCTAAACAAAGATATTTCTCTCAAGAGTTAGCGGAGACCAAAGCAGAGCTGAAAGGAGGGTGAATATTGGACTTAAATTTTTCAGGTAGCTGCAAACATGACTCCAACTGAATGTTAATGTTTGTCTGTGTTTGCTGAATGTGTAAATAAGCAATTGTTTGCTAAGTCGTTCGCCATATCAACTTAAAAGGTTATAATATGTCAATATTGTGTCTATAGCTTGTTTCAACTGCCCCAAAATAGCCCTCTTCTGCACTTTAAGATTCATGTTCTGAACTCAGTGTGGACAGTGGGCCAAAACAAAGAAAAAAAAAAAGGTATTATTTGTTTATGTGCTCTCAGGTTTGACCACTGTCCTAATCTGACCTGAAGCCTTACCCTTACCTACTGTTACCTTCTGATAATAAGCAAACATTCCATGCTTTCAAGTCACATAATCCATTTTGTGTGATTTGTAGAGACTATAACACGCTTGTTTTGAAGAGAAGCTATTCTGAATCACATCAATGAATTTTATTCTTGTGGAAAAATGGCGAGAATTATAACCTTTGTATGGATATGGCAGGCCCTTTATCATTTAACAATTTGACTATCTCTGATTACATTTTGTATATCTACAGATGCATTTTGACATTTTGAGTCATAAATTGAAGGTATCTGTAATTGCATTCTGGTGAATCAGATCAACATTTGCATTTGTGCGAATACTTTTAATCTTAATTATCTTTCTGGATATCACAAATCAAAACCCCATCAATTTTCCTTCCCACATGATTGCATATCATTAATGGTCCAAATTACTCACAAGCCATTTTCCAAGTATCCAATGTATTTACTATCCATTCCCAACAACCCTTACTTTTGTTATCAATAAAGACACCAACAATCACGCTTGTGCGTGCCATCACTATGCTGCTGGTGCCACTATTTACGCTAATTATTTTAGTCATTTTTAGAGGAAACAGAGGGCCATTCAAACAGAGCTAAAGACATAAATAGTGGTTGTTTTGTGACACGGAAACATTTCGCATTAGCGGTTCTTTACACAAAACATTCCAGCAGACTGGATACGTCAGAGAGGTCACACTGGGCCATAACCTGGAGTCATCACTTCGAGAGAATTAAAAGACGTCTTTTATCATCATATGTCACAGAGATAGAGAGCAGACATGGCTGACTGCTAGATAGCCATCAGTGGGTGTAAGTGATACTGCAGAGCTGAGAGTATCGTGTCTCTCGGGTAGGTCATCCTCATGGCCTGTAAGTGATGACAAATAAGATGTCTGATGGTCTTGGAGTGAAACCTGAAATGAAAGCTTCTCCCACTTAAAAGTATTTTACGCACTTTAAGGGGAAACTATGGAAATAATTGCCCTAAAAGTAAGAGCTGACGACCACTGTGTATATTTTGGCTCTGTCCTCTGTGCTTATGGTTGAGTAAATTAAATTAGTAATGTGTGTTGCAGGTGATGTGAGGTCAGCGTCATGTTTGTGTATTTATATATGTGTGAATATGTGTGTGTGTTTGTTTTGAGTTTTGAGAAGTGAGTAGGGGAAGTCAAAATATCAAAGGGCTAAAAGTCGAGCATTGGCCATGCAGGAAGTCTGACGTGGAAATCAAACATCCCATTAAGTTGTCAGAGGCAGCCAAAGGCAATAACACAGCAGCTGCACCTCGTCCGTCCACAGATAGGAAGACAGACAGAAAGACAGACAGACAGGCAGACACAGGGCATACAAACACAGCTCTCCTTGTAGATCTGGTTGTGTAGAAGTCCACAGCATTACAACTCACGAGTGTCACTGTCCAATCTGTGACCCCATTAGTTTCAGACCAGACTGTGGAAATTTTCCATGAGCAACCAAAGGAAACACATTTAAAAACGTCACTTTTAAAAATGTCTTAAATCAGCCACTTTTTGATTGAAGTTCATGCAGCTGACCGCAGCTTCAGTTTAGGAGGTGTTTTCCAAAAGCATTGTAACTTTAGACGCACTTAGAAAGGATCTGAGACTAACAAGTGCCCCCTGCAAGCTCGAAGAAGGCTAAGAGCGTCTTAAAAACAAGAACTGCAGGAGGAGCTGAAGATGACATGTTTAACTGAAGTTGTACATGTGTTATGACCCCTGATGCTCTGTAGAATTTGGTGTAAAATGAGTGAGAACTTAAGTCACACAGATGTCACACCACAGACATCAGTTGAAGTTTACTTTCTTAAATTGACTTCCACCCAGTAGCATTCACCATAAAAGGCTTCAAGCAGAAAGCTGTCAACTGTTTACTGAACATTAAGTATAAACCAGTTGTATTAGCAGTGTAATAACATTTACGCTTAATGATTTATGTACCATGGAAATAACATTAAGAATCTCTTAATGGCATACACATGAACTCGCTCTTAATGGGAAATATGTGCAAAAATGTTGCATGTCTAACTACATCATTTCTAAGATAGATCATTATAAGGAAGCTGGGCCCTGATCTGCACTTGTACATAAACAAAAAAATTGCTGTTTTTGGCTGTGTTAAGGGGATATTTCCTAAAAGGCCTCTTGTATGATGGGGGTAAACTGGCGTAAAACTCCATCTAATCCGCTGTTTTAAAAAAACCAACCTCCTCCCCTCTCCATACCTGACACCTCTGGGGCTTCGGTCGCTCCTCACCAGGGGGGCTGATGGGAGTCAAGCCCGGTGGACGGACAGGGTGACCCAGAACACTTGCGGGGTCAATTTCGCATGTGACCGGGGTTTCGCATTTAATGAGAGCTGCTGTCACTTCGACTCAGGGCAGCAGGCGGAGAGAGGGAGGAGAGGAGGAGCTGAGGAGAGGGAAAGAGGAGGAGAAGGAAAGAGAATGAAGAGTGGAAATACAGACGGATAGAGATTTTGGGGGAAGGGATAAATTTATGGCAACTATATGGTTATTAATGAATGACACCACATCTCAAAACGTCCTCACAAGTTAAACAAGACTAGGTCAAAACATAGTATATGACTGGACTGAAATGCTAGAGGGCTTTTAATTTTAAATGACGGATACAGGAAGTGGCGACATGTGGAGACACCAGGCTGAGGTGAGTGATGAAGTTATACCATTGGTCAGTAGCCGTCAAAGGCCGACCAATAGTGTAACTTCATTACTCAGTCGGTGACTCAATCAGTCAATCAGTCATGGACATTTGTGTTTATAGGGCTGGTCCCTGTGGTCCAGCCAAAAACACCAAAGTGACATAATACCAATAAAGCCCACCCCTTCCACTGCGCATCTCTCTCCACCACCTCCCATCCACATTCCCTTGAGCCTCCAAAACCTCCCGCCCCGCCCCCCTCCTGTAGGCCTGGCCCATGCTGGACCCTCATTAGGTCATGTGTACTCAATCCTGTTGTTCCTGCGTCCCTTAATTTCCACTGTTATGGGGACAAAGGGAAGCACAAAGCGCATTGCGGCCCCAGGTCCTTGCACTCGACCTCATTCGCTCATTACTGTCTCCATAGAAACTCACTCCCCTCATCACCTCCAGGCGACCCCTCCCACAGGGTGCAGAGTTGGCCATTTGTACATAAATGGAATTTTTATAGCAGTTAATGGGTGATGGGAGCAATAGCTAGGTGTGTGTGTGTGTGTGTCAGTGTGTGTGGGCGTGCAGCTGAATCTTCTGATAACAGAAACTACTGTGCGACTTTATAATCACTCTAGCGTTTGTGGCCAGCAGCCACCCCTCTGTGTGTGTTTGTGTGTGTGTGTGTGTGTGTGTGTGTGAGCAGGAGCGTGTGATATTAAGTGTGACGTTCCAAGACCTTTTCCTCTCTGAACTCTTGGGAACAGGTCGTTTCTGGCGGACGCAGAAATGCGAGGGTGTGGGTCAGGTTTCTTGACTCTGGAACAGCTCCAGACTGCAATACTGGAGCAAAAAAAAAAGATCTTTATGATTTTTATGAAGCAGAAAAGCCTTACTCAGTGGATCAGCAAACACACCAAGTCCATTATTTTTGATTAATTTGGCCACTGGTATTTGCCATGTCCAAGACTTTTGATGAGTGTGTATGTTTTACATATTAAGCGCAGGGTTGGCCAAAGGTTCCTTCTTTGTAGCGTCTGAGATAGATGTTTTTTTTTCTCAGGCATCACTGAGGTCGTGGTTTTAGAACATGGAACCATGCAGCTGAGAAGCTGTGTCTCCTGAAAGCTCAATTTTCCTTCTTCAGGAGGCTTTAGTGGCTTTATTTTCACACAGTTTGAAGATTGAACATGGTGAAAGAAATTCATTACTGACTGGCTACAGGTGTCGTCTTCCTTGAACACACCCTTGACTGTAAGCTGTCTATAGGTATGGATGGATGCACACACATTCACATATAAACACACACACACACACACACACACACACACACACACACATACACACTCACAGAAGTAAGGGCTCCCTCTGCTGAGCTTAAAGTCCATAGCTCCCTCCAACCCCCTCTCCTTTCATTTGATCATCTTATCACCTAAAGCATTAAGCACTGTACTGTTAACTCTATTCATGATCAATTATTAGGTCACTTCCACTTCATTCACAAACATGAAAAAATGAGTGTAGGTAAACTCTGTACCACTCTGAAAATCAGTAAATATAAACAAAACTTGCTGATATTTTAGATATACATACATCATTTTATTCCAATGTGAATACTCTAGTGAATAACTGAAAGCATTTATACATTCTTAATCTGAATCTGATCAGTGTCAAAAGTGAATCACTTTGGTCTGGATCTTGGCAAACTGTATCTTCAATCCACATTTCACAGAGATCTGTTGACATATTAATTCAGACATTATGTTAACTAACAAACAAGGTGAAAAAAAACTATCCTTGCTTTTTAAAATACTTATATTAGTATACAAGGACCCAAAGTTGATCTCTTAGAAACCTTTGGCCAGACATTGAAAAGCTCTCTATATTTTTTAATTATTGAGATTTTATTAAACATAGTTAATTTAATTTAGTTAACTGCTCAGTTCTATTTTCGGTAAATGTTATTTTCCAAAATGTTGACGTTACAAGGCTTTTGACAAAACATCTTCTGGTGGAGACATTTTGAATCCTGTACTTATTTATTGGCCTAATAGTCAAATTAAAAAAAGCAAAAGGGACACTGTCATTGGATGGATGCAAGATGCAATTTTGCCCTTGAAAATGTACACCTCTGCATAAGAAGCAGTTCTAATTTAATATAAGAAAACACAACATAACAATTGCACCATAGCAGATAATACAAAGGAGGTATTTGGATTCTTAAAAGTTGTTAATGGTTTGATGCTGAATCAAGAAAAATGACTGGGTTTTCCGTGAGCTTGAGTCATCAGTCCCGCTTAAATCTGCAAAAACATAAGAGGAATCCCCACATTTTTGTCTGAGTGATAACCTTGGGTCAGGCTTACCTGGAGCACAGAGGATAAAGGTGGGATTAGGGGAGAGCTCAGGTTGTTAGGATTGTGTGTTGTTTTTTTTTCTTCCTTCCTTCAAACATCTTATGCAATGAGAACACAGTTCTCTCAGACTTATTGTATTCCTCCAGGGCTAGTGTACTTAACTCATTTATGTGAGAACCCATTTAAAGACTGTCAGCAAATTAAATTTTAAAACCACTGAAATAAACTTTGACATTATCATCCCCTTTAAAGGTAAAAGAAAATATTAACTGTCTTTGTTAAAAGCTCAAAAATGCTGATGAGAAACTGAAAAAAACAAACCAGAAAAGCAGCACATAACACATTTTAAAGTTTGAAGTTAAAAAGGTTTTAAAGCCATATGGTAGAATTTTCTCAATCCACAGAGCACCATGTAATCCAGAAAATCTGAAAATCACCTAAATTTGAGTTATATTACAAGATTGATTTTGTCTTTTGAGCTCATAATTTAAAAACATTTCCACAGACGACATAAAAAACAAACAAAAAATAATGTAATATTTCTCTTCTTCATATCTCTGTCTCATCTTAAAGGGGATATATTGTAGAGATTTCCATTTCTGTTTTGATTATAAAGCAGGTTCAGGTGATATACTATATAAATACTGTGAAAGTATCAAAACGCTCAGTCCATGGAGAAATGCACACAGCCTGTATTCAGACACTATGCCTTTAAACGAGCCATTTGGACTTCTGTAAGGTTGTGATGTCACAACTATACACTCAGCGTTTCCCCTACCATTGCCCCCCCACCCCTCCTGAAAGAAAACAAAATATGTTTATTTATGTTATTTACCTAATTTATGTGCACTCTTTTAATTTCAGCTCGGTGTGAGAGTCTCTACTGCGTTTTGCTGTTATTTATGGTCACTCTAGTTTCTCTCCTCTCCTCTGTGCCCTGTGTGCTACAATCCCGTGGTTGGCCTGGGGGTGTGTCACTCAGAAAACAGTCAATCAGAAGAGAGGGGCATTGCTCAGACACAAAACAGCCCATTTCAGGCTGAGTGAGACAGAGGGGCTGCATCCATGGCTTGTATAGCTGTAACTAGATGCTTTTTGACCATAAGAACATGCAAATGTTAGAAATAGACCACAAAAATGAAAAACAGGGAAAGGAGCATAATATGACCTCTTTAAAGGCCAGGTCAAACCAGAAAGTGACACAGCAAAATTTATCTGTGTCTTTCGAAATATGTGGTTTTACAAACATGGTGGCATAGGGACTACTTTCTATGGCTAGTTGGTAACTATTGTGGCTGGCCAGCCAACACACTAGTCAGCGGGGAACATGCTAATGCTAGTCAGTCACAACAGCTGTCCAAGCTTCTTTGTATTTTTGTATGATTGTACATCATTTTATTCAATAAAAATATTGAAGATGGACAAAAAGCTTTAGTTGACAAGCTTGCTAACCGACTGTAATTTAGCAAACTCGGAATAAGTACACACTGTTAATTTAAAAGTGGTACTATTGACACCTGTCTCAAACATGTCAGAAAACCATTCATTGCTTGTGGAACAATTTATAGACAGAGCGCAATTAAGTCCCGCCTACACCTGGAGGGGAAAACAATTCATCGCTCTCTATTGACTTTGTATTGCGTGAAGGCGCCACTTTGTCACTTCCGTCTGCTAGCAAACAACAGAAAAATTCCTAAAAGCTGCCTTGTGGTGGGATGTACTACCAACAGGGTAATTAACCCAAAACCAAGTTTTCATAAGCTGCCGAACCAAAAAAACTGAGCCTTCAAGAAGACGAATGTGGATACAGGCAATAAGATGTGAAGCATCAGCAGGGAGAATGGGAAAACTGTTCAGACATGTCAGACAAATGTCTACCACTGCCATTCCTCTGAGAAGAGCTGTGGAGGAGGACAAAGCCCTCGTAGAGGGTACGCAGATACCCAGTGGGGGGTCTACCCCCGTTGCAACATATGCCTGTGTGATAGTGTCACACAGCCAGTGGGCCAAACACTGTTTCATCAGGGCTTCCCCTGCGAATGCTCTCTGTAATGCACAATATTGAGTTTGTCAATATACCTTTTCCTCTCTGGTAGACATAGGGTGCTGAAATAATCCCTTAACATGCTGAAATCTAATGTTTTTAGCCAGATACAGGCATTTTGTTAGCGTTTCAGCCCTTGGTTGCATATTATGGAGCCTGTGGTTTTCCCCTCCAGTGGGCGTGGTTTTCAGAGTATGTTGTTCTCTGTCTCTATACTCAATGTTAAATAAAACTTGGTGCAACACAGCTAAGGTAAAGGTCAGAATGGCTTGTGCTGCAAATTTGAAGAGTTGAGTTGAATTCACAGAGATGAGGGATGAATTGATTTTGTCATCAAATTTTAAACACTGGTGTGACCAGCTGTACAAATGTAAGGGAGTGTAACTGTAGAATAAATAAGGAAGACAGTACAGGAGATGGGCCTATGCGTGCAGCGGAGAGAGCAGGCTGGACAGGCTGAGTATCAGCACATCACACAGTGAGGTTGGTCTGCCTGCTGTCTGCTGTGATAGAGACGAGAGGCCTGTACAGACTCGCCCTACAGTCCCCAGGTGAGCTGGCGGCCCTCAGCTAGACTCATTATTATCTCCCAGAGGAATGCCACCCAAATCAGATGGAGGAACTGCAGCAGAAAACATCCAAAGAAGTATAGCGTATGATATGAAAACAGACAAATTCAGCTTGATTTGCAGGTAGAAACAGAGGTGAAAATCCCGCAGACATCATCTTAAAGGAAAACATGAGGAGCATCTAGGTGCATCCTGGCATTGTGCCTCTTTGAGCATTTTTGCCAATTGCAAATTAATAATTAAATGTTTTCCTTCATTAAGGCCCCTTTGACATGGCAGGTGTAGCTGTAGAAAAAATAAATAATGCACATGCACATAGAGGACAAAAAAAAATAGAGGTTGTATACTGATTCAGAGGAAGAGACCTCTGCTATTCTTCATCATGACACAGCAGAATAGGAGAACAAGGGAAGGTGGGGGGGATTCAGTGAAAGTAAATGAAAAGAGTAAAAGAGATCAATGTAATTTGGATGTGATGTATTTTTAATGAGGCTCCTGTCATGCAGGGGTTAGAGAGCAGGCTGATCTGAAGAGCAGCGAATGGGGGAGAGCGGAGACAAGGCAGTCGGGCCGCTATTGATCAAAGGGCTGGTGGAGGTAGGCTGGCACCATGACTGGGCCAGGGGGACCTGCCCTGCTGTACAGTATAGAGGCTCAGACAGGGAAGCAAGAAGTATTAACTGAGCTGAGGTTCAGCTAGCACAGCAGCCTAACTTTCATGGAACATAAGCTTATACCATTGGTGCTCCTGTAGGTTTAGGAAAACAGACTTGTTATAGTAGGAAAAGCATGATGTTACTGATAACATTAACAATGGCTCTGTTCTATTGAAGTGTCCCTCTGAGCCATCACAGTGTGACAGAGCCAGCATGCACAATACCAGGAACCTGAAACTGAAGCAGCTAAATGGAATTCAACCATCATTAATTTTATTATTTACACCTGTGTGTTTCCTACTGTGACATGTCAAAATATCTTATGTGAGAAATGTCTATTGAAAGAGAGGATCTAAACGTGCTCTACTCACATTAAATATGATACATCAACAATTCAAAAAGGGTGATTCGTAGTGACAAAAAATTTACTACACTCGATCATGAATAAATAATTAGTTATCTTAAAATAAATGCATGAATACACTTGAAAAAGTTGTTTGGCGACTTTGGTCAGCGTCAGGTAAGCACTAGTGATGTGCAAGTCATGAACAAATCGCTCGAAACCCACAACTGACTTGGGAGTGACAAGTCCTCATCTCTGCTAACTTGTTCACTGACTCGGCCCTCCTACCTGCTAGTTAGCTAGCGTGACCTGCAGACAAGGTAAGACAAGCTGTCACTATAGTGCAACTCTTATATTAACTGTATTTGTGGAGTTGCATCAAGTTAATTACTGTATTAACCAGCCCTGTGAGGAAAGCAACCACTTTGGCACTTGTTTCAACTCAGTACTCATTCTCCCAGCCTGGAACTGAAGGTCTAACTGGGGCTGCATGAATCAATCACTCACCCAAAAGTTCCATGCCAGAGTCAATAACCGTCCATGAATTTTAATTTGTCATTTTAAGTAGTTTACTGCTACTCAATATTGATTGATCAATCATGAAATTCAACAGTATGTAATTTCTGATTAGCAGACTGCGTTGCTATGGATACTGTTCTGATCACAGAAGGGAATGACTTCTGTTCACATCTTTTAAGCAGAATGACGAACTTTTATTTAAACAGAAACAATAAAATCATTTTAAATCAATACAATTATTTCAGTTATTTTTTATTACCAATATTTTGTATACAATAATTTAGTATCATGTATCAAACAGCCATGTATTTAGTGAGCTTAAGTACAGCGTGGTGTTAAGTAACATTAATCTAACAGACATTTTTTAATGGAAGCAATACAATCATTTTAAATCCATATTTTGTGTTTGTGTATTTCTAAAATGGTACAGTTGAAGCAATTACATTAAGGCAAACACAAAGGCATCAAATCCGCCTGTTTATTCAAATATTGCACCATCAAACACCTCTATTCAACATTCTCCAAGAGAAATAATTCATGAGATTTATTTATTTGTACTAGTCAGGGCCCGAGTTGTAGGCTGTAATCAGTAGACGAGTGTTCGTTTACCAGTGGGGGATTCCCCAGACTGTGGGTGACTGACTCTCTTTAGTGAGTGACTCATAAGAACTTGAGTCAGTAAAAACACCCAAAACTCCCATCTCTAGTAAGCACGATCAAAATAAAAGCACTGTCTATAGAGAACCAAAGTAAAAACAGAACCTCTGTGCCAGAAAAAAACCCAAAACAAACCTCACTGAAATTCACATTGATATTTGTAATAGTTACAATTTCCAAATATCCAGTCCTGGGACATAACCATGATTTAAACACTTATACACCACATAATGATTGGTAATTATAAATGTGTCATACTTTAAAATGTCTTCATTTTTGTGTAGATTGGGAACTACACAACACTGTGCACCTTGGCGTGTTGGTGATTGTTTACTTTGGCGGAGTGATATGCCATAGGATAGTGATGTGATGTATCATGTTTGTCTTTCAAGTGTTGCAACAGACATTAAAGCGGTGCTGTCCCCATGCCCTTACTTAACCCATGACCCAAAAGTAGTTTTAATGCAGCAGCCATCAAGTTTACAGTTAACACTAAGAGTAACCAGCATCACATTATCTTTTTTAAAAGACAATCACAAAAAAATGCTGGAAAACCTTCATGAGATGTGTAGTTCTTTGAATGCTAAGAGACTAACTGTATATTAAAATCACTTTTTCAGAAAGGCCAATGCTAGAAACCCCCAAAGAGAGACAGCATTGAGTTACAGAAGCCAACAGTGGCTCATATAGGTTTCTGGAGCCTTAGCCAAAAGCCAAAAGCTGTGATAACGGGCAGATACAAGCTAGACAAGCGTCTCTTCAGGTGTGATCAAGACTTTCATCAAGGCTCCATTGGAGAAGTCTTACAGCATATCAGCACAGTGACAACGGTGGGTGTAACGAGGACAGTAGCAGTAAAGCGCCTCAGGGTGGATTCTTGGCTTGTGTGACTCCAGGGAGGGTGTCACATCCTCCTTTAATCATTAAAGAAGCAGGAAGAGCCCCCTTCCAACCCGACCCCCACCTATCAACCACTATTACCATTTAACCCCCCTGGCCCGTCTCTCTATGTAGCCCCTAGCCATTGAAGCTCTTCAGTCCCATGCAGCAAACCAGCCCAGCCTTCCTCCCACCAGTGGAGACAGACCAGTGTCTCCACAGTGCCTGACAATCGATGTCTGCCCCTCCAGCACCCCGAGGCCCAGGCCTGCCTCTTCAGCTCCTCTAAAGATGCCCGATACATTCACACACCAGCACAATCACGGACATAAAATATGCATCCATGTGTATGTGCACTTGAGTATGCATAGAATAAGTACATTTAAACACACACACACAGTGGTCCTCTGACCCCAGTAAGAGGGGTGCATTAATGCTGCCCGCTCCCTGTGTGTCTCCATCCCTCCCTTCGTTGTGCAGACACAGACATTGACTGCTGGATCACAACCCCTTTACCTGAGTCAATAAAGTCCCTGCACAGAATTGATTTGGCAGGGGAGGAGAGTGGAAGTGGGGACAGGGGGGGAGCTGAGCAACAGGACTCTGAAATCCATAGATGGATTTTTGACTCTCCGTGCCTGGTGTTGTCAGTCATTTTCTTTTGTGTGCTGAGAAACCGGAGGGAAAAACTGACTTGACATGAGACGGAGCAGACGGCGTTATCTATCGCAGACTGATTGTACAGGATGTCTGGCTTTTGTGCATTAAAAGTATAGATGAAGAAGTGGAAACAGTACAAACAGGAAAGACAGATAAAGATTTTTCTCTATTATGCATAACCAAATGAAGGCTTTTCTACTTTCTGTTACGTGTCCTCTATAAAACTTTCACTCTGACTTAATGTTATAGTTTGCTGTAATTTAAAAGTCATCTGATACAGAGCGCATTTTTCTAGTCTCTCCATGAGCATTGCAACGGAAACAGGGCCCAATGAGAGTGATGAGTGAGGGAAACAAGGTAAGGGAAAGTTAGTCGTCAGATGTAAACCACCTCCTCACCCCTCACACATGGCCTCGGCCTCTTTTACAGCTCTGAAAACATTTTTGCAGTGTCTTGGGAAATAAGTGAATGGTGGTCTGCAAACCAAAACTAACATGCCCCTTAATTACTGTTGATTAATGCATTGAGCATTTAGTCCTGTTTATACGTTTCATATTGTAGAAATAATGTTTAAGGTAATTCAATAGTACTTTTTAAAAGTAGCAACTTGATTTGCATGAAGAACTACCATGTGAAATTTTTTTCAACAGTACAATTTGTCCAAGACATGTCCAATTTCTGCTAAGAAACTAATTCTGTATCTACTTGAGCTGGAAACACCAGTATTCTTTATACCCTTGACCTCTACTGATTTTAGTATTGTAATTTAAGTGAAAAATATGCATTCTTCTATCTCTTCTTAAATAATAAGACGAAAATCCCATAAACTGACCAAAGTCAAAAATGTGTCAGTCTGTCCCTCAATACTCTCTGATGTGTCTACCCTTCTGTTTCTCTCTGCCCCAAGCCCATTGGTTCCTACTGAAGATGTAAATTTTTAATGACAGGTCAGAAACATACTTTCACTTTAAAAGGAAAAAATCATTTCATAAAACAGCTGGGCACTGTAGTTTTCAGTAAATGTTATTTAAACAGGGGTTAATAGTGCATTTGTTGGGGACTACTTTCATACGCAGATTGATGTTCTAGTCAGTGCCATTTGAAAAATGCTAACAGCTACAGAAAATGATCCTGACCACTTCCAAAATCCTGACTGAGGACTAGTAAGTATGCAACAGATAAACAAAATGAATTATCTGCACTTGAAAACAGATTTGGACAAACTACACAAATGTGGGATTTATAATCAAGCTCTTCTGATATTCGGGCCAATACTGTATTTCTGGCAGCGGGGTGATGTATGTGGGATTGACTCATAATAAACTAATGTGTGTTCATGGTAATAAAAGAACATCTCACCCAGTGCAACGGTGTGGCTCACTGGTGTGTTTTTGGATAACAGTGCAGCTCTATGGCAGAGAGGAATAAGATATATGAGAAGCTTTGGATACACACTCAATACTTGTCAGTAGGATCAATTCATTGCTGGATTTGGGCATTTCATGGAAAATAGGAAAAATTTTGACTGTACCAGCATAATTCTTTAAACTTATGAATGATAGTATTACCATAGTGCACCATCTGCTTCTACTCACAACAAGACAGGCAGGTCTTGATTTATTAGCGTCAACATAATAGCTCAGAGTATATACAATCCACATACACAGGCTCACTCTCTCCCCTAACCCCCCGCATGTAACCTATGAAATGACTTCATGAGTGGCGACAGCTTATCTCTCCCTGCGGATGGGATCAATAGACTGGCGCTCTCGCTTTCCTTGTTGACGCGAAACCTCTGAGACCAGCTATCATATGCACTGTGGTCCACATGCTTTGAGTAAACATGGGTCATCTGTCCCCCATGCCAGGTAGGTTACTGGGACTAAGATATGCAGCATCTTTTTATTTACCTCGACATGACTCAGTTTTATGCATAAAAATGTCATACAGTTTGGTTGCCTGGTTGTAAAGCAAGGACTATGGAGACATGAGGACATGGAGTCTACATTATCAGTCCATCTCAGAGACGACCTATTGTGTAAACAGCAGAAACAACCTGTTGGCTGCAGGCAGCTTGTCCTCGTGTGTAGCACTGTGACCAGCAGCTCATATGGGTGTCAACAAGGTGGATGATATCATTTTGGTTTTCTGTGGTGCAAAGTATTTTGGATGATGTCAGTTTGCATGTTAGTGCCTCTGATAACATCATATAACTGAGTGACTGCTGTATTTTAGTTTCTGCAACCTCAGGGAATGTTGTGCTGTTTATTTAAGCGCAGTGCAATATTGACACAACTGAATTATATTGGGACACATTGCAACAGATTTTGCTCACTATTGGGCAACAGTCAAGCCGTGGCACAGCCAGGCAATTTTCAGTAGGGTGGCTAGGATGGGACCAGTGGTCATTTTGGGGTGGCGCAGAAATCACTATTATACACACATAAAAATGCAACCTAACTAGAAAATAAGGGGCCACAGTAGGTGCCTGCAACACATAACTACATTATTTGGAATTCAGGCAGTGGTGGAACAGATCAAACAATATTCAGTCTATCCAACATTTTTTTTCTTATTCCTGCAGATAAAGTAACAAAGAAGCTTACAATATAGGTACAAAGTACAAGTATCCCAAGCTACAGAGTATTACTGCTGCAGCTCAGCGTATGGTGCTCAGCAGCACTATGAGCTCATTCTCTATCACTGTATCATCAGGGATACGGAGACAGACAGATTCATAGGGGTGGAGTCAGCTAAAATGAACCACTTTTTGGTAAATGATTTATAAGACCATCAAATAAACTATGCATGAGATCTAATGATATTTTTATTAATTGGCATGGGTCTCCTAAATATTTATTTGTTAAAAAATGTGGAAAAAGTATGATTGTTCTGTGTGTGTGTGTGTGTGTGTGTGTGTGTGTGTGTGTGTGTGTGTGTGTACGTGTCTTTGTGGGACTGTATGTAGCTGTGTGTAGGTGGTCAAACATTTTGTTAAAAATTAGAACATATTTGACAAAAGACAAAACAAAACCTTTCCTGTAGCTGGGTCTTAACATCTGATCTAGTCAGGTCTTGTTAGGTCTTGTCCTGCGTTCCCTTCTAACACAGTCTTTGCAGATGTAACCATCATCGTCACAGATGCCATTATCTTGTCCAAAGCTCTTGTGGTACCATGAGTTGCACTGACAACAGCACACCCAGTCCTCCGTGGCCCTTGAGTCATTCACATCACCATACACTCTCTGGCAGGCCATGCAGGGGTGTTTGCTGCTCTTGCTTTGTGCTCTTTTTTGGCTTTTATCAGTTGTATGAAGTCCATATTGTAGAAATGGCTACCGTGGCCATCCTTGGGTCATCTCTTGGCAGCTGCTCTGTAAACATCTGACACCACTCCAGGAACGGGTCACTGTTTACTGTGTGCAACCATAAAGCCACTCACACCTTAGTCGCTTCCCCTTAAAGATGACCATTGTGCAACTAAATGTTCCTGCTGCATTGAAGGCTGCAAGGATTGTCATGGTCTCTCCTTTTTCCCCAGCTGCCACCTCTACACAGGGCTTACCCACCCCCCAACCACATACGTGGAGCAGAACTGGTCTTGCAAGCCAGACTCATCGCAATTCCAAAGACGTGATGGAACATCTTTGATTTCAAGTTCCTCCAGCAGGTTTTCATACTGTTGAAACCACTTTCCTACCACCTCAGAGTTCAGCCCTGCTGCTCTTGCTGCTGAAAGAGCCTCTGAATCCCTCAGCCCTTCTTAAAGCTGAGGTCTGGACTCCTTTTAAAAAAAATTTGGAACCAGCAACGACTTTTACTTCAGAGAAGCCTTTGATATTATTGGTCTTTGCATAATTAAATCCAATTCCCTGGTCATCTCTTCTGGTAAGAGGGAAACCTCTTTTGGAGAGGAGCTTGATAAGATTGGCCAGTTCTTCCTCAGATTCCTCTGGCAGGTATTGCTTCCTCTCAGATGCGTAGCCAGAGCCAGCAACTTTACTGCTAATGCACCTTTGCAAAGTGGTCTTTGAAATATTCCAAGCCCTTGCTAAAAAAGCAAACATTTGGTTTCATCTATCTACTGGTATTCATAAATGGCACCGCTCATTCTGTCCTTTCTCCACTGGTTGTTCTGAGATCATCCTTCCTTTCCCTGTCTTTTTCTCTTCTCTCTTCTTCTCTCTCTTTTCCATTCTCTGCCTGTCCTCCTGCCAAACTGTCTGCAATGCATACTTTTAAAAAAGATTGTTAAGATTTTGCATGCACACATACTGTATCTAGACCTATGCACCTGTTTTGCACTCGTTGAAGTTGAGTGTGTGTGTATGTGGCCCATTTTAACTGTAAATCATGACCCATTTAAGCTAGCTAATTAAGCTAAAATGGGCCAATACCTAAAATGAAGTTTATTTTTAAATTTCAACTTTTTTATTTGAAAGAGCCTGTCAAAACATTATACATAAATAGATACAGTCAGAAATGGAATAATTAAAAGCATTGAAAAGCTATCTTCCTTCTGGTATTAATAGCTTACCTGTATTCTACCTATATTCATGTATTCATTCTGTAATCATTTGTTGGCTTATTAGACTTGCCAGTTGTAAAGTCAAGTCTCCAGAGCCACTCGTGCGTTGGAGGTGGGACCCTGTTCATTCCTATGAAAGTTGCTCAGACACACATGTAGCCAAAAAAGCCACTTCCCGCTGTAAATAAATTACCTGGATTTTGCTCACGGTTCTAGACTTTCCAAATGTTATCAGACCGAATGGATCAAATTCTGATAGTGAAAAGAGTCATTTCGCAGGGTTTGTGATGCTCAAAAAATGTATCCACTGTGTGCAGGAAAAAATGCTTTTTGGGCCCCTGTAGGACCCAGAAGTTGTAATTCCACAGTTTGGCCACTATGTCAAATTGGCTTCAAAGCTTGCCACACTGCCTGAGGGCTTGGTACGCACTAAGTGGGTGTGTGTGCGCACCTAAAATGCATCTCAGGTGTGTTGCGGCCGTACATAAATGGTTCCGCCCCTAAAAAACCCCCCATTATTCTGCCCAAGAAAAAATACCCCAAAAAGGCAATTACGACTTGGGTGGCCAATAGGGTGGCCAGGCTTCAGTCCACAGTGGCCACGGTCACCCCTTGCCAGCCCGCAAAAATGCGCTTGCAGTCAAGTCCTTAGACAGTTGAGTCTCTTGTTTTTCATTTAGGGACAGCACATAAATGATTGAGGTAGAGAGGGGGACTGAACTTTATTTTTATGCTTTTTTGAAAGCAAGACCCTCCATAATACTATTAATATTTTCTTTGGACCTTCCCCTTGACTTAGAAAAAAAACAGATAGCAGAATAGAAGCCTTTATTGGTTACAAACCAATAACAATCACAAACCATATGTGGAGATTCTCAACTTTATTATTATCATCAGTACACAAAATCAGCTTGTAGCGGATAACAAGTCAACTGTATCAGAATGCATGAATTTCCACGAGTCTCTGCTAAAACACAGAATATAAAACTGCTCAAAAATTCCCAGAAGGGGGTTTTAGAAAGCTGTTGTGAAATCCCGACACCCTGCAGCATTAGAGCTTTCGCCACCTAACTCCAGCCCAATTCCAGGCCCTTTGAGTAAAGTGAGAAGACTTGCTGAAATCCTGAAGAAAAATTATATCATAATTACTCTGGACGCATTGAACAGAAAGGCTCGCCTCGGATCCTGTATGCTCCGCTCTCACAATAGGTGGCCACTTTGCCTGTCTGAGAGGGATCCATATCACACGGACCATTGTGAGACTCCGCACAAAAGCTGTGGCGAGAGATACTTCATTACTCGAGTGCTCACAGATCAGTTTCTTTTGTCAACTTTTGCCAGCCACCATTTTACACCTCTGAAAAAAAAAACCTTCAACACTGTTGACAAGTGCATTTCACTGTAACCCCTTGACCTTGCTGAATATACACTAAAGTAGTCTCGTCTGTTTACGCAGACATACATATGCCAACACCCTGCGTAAACACACATAAAAAAGAAAAGCTCTTTTGTCTATATGCTGAGCATTTAACGATGCTCACAGATGTCATCCAGAGTTTAACAGTTTGGGTGAGTGCTTACTAATTTATACGAGCACTCTGTGATTATGTTAGGCTTGTGCTTTCTTTGACTGTGGATTTGGATGAGGAATAGATTTGGACTGAGGACAAACTCTGAGGATGTTTTGGACTGTTTATCTTCTGAATGGCTTTCTTGGCTCTTTCATGTAAAAACAGTCTCTCACACTGTCTCTTGCTGTCTTTAAATCTCTCTTTCTCACTCAAGTAAGAGTTTGGGGTCAAGTTGAGGGAATTATCAGTGTCTCTAAGTATTCTGCACCCAATCTATAATAAGCTGCTTTCCTTGAAACTGTTCATAATGAAAGTGGTAGTGAAAACGAAGCTCCACTCAAAAATAAAGATAAGATAGGGATATGGCAAATAAAGGTGTGCACTCCTTCCTCATACAATAAAGCTGTGTGTATGAAACATACTGTCACTGAGAGGAGAGAGCTACTGAATTTGGCAGTTTTCCACATTTGCAGCACCAAATGGTGGCAACTTTAACATTTTTATGTACAAAGAATTTTACATGACATCACTAAACTACACGCTTCAGACATAGATTTCCAGAGATGGGACAAAGTCATTGTTTTATATATTAGTCTCAAGTCTCAGCTAAGTCAAAAAGTGTAAGTTGCATGTCAAGTCTAAGTGCTAAACTTTGTCTATAATGTCTACATGTACCCTTCACAAAACTGACCCTAACCCTACCCCTAACAGTGTATTAAACAGTGTATTGAATTTGCATTTATTACTTTCAAAAGTATATATATTCAGATATACAAATATATCATTTAAAAGCAAAATGATCAGATGTGCCTTGGTGTGTTATTCCTGTGACAGTTATAATCATTTCTCATTTCTAAGGTGAATGTTTTGTGTGACGCCGTGCATTTTGCATCTGAATGTGTTAATCTGAGGTATTGTGTGTTTTCAATCCACTGCTCTGTACTGCAAACTACTCTTTAGCCAAAAAAGGCAAAAGTGCAGGGTCTCAATTATACCCCAGTCAGACCAGTGACGTGGGTTTACGTAACCAGGTTAAACCCTCCTGCCAATCTGAGACTAAGAGGGACTAACAGAGCTTTATCTTAATGTTACTTATGTTTAAATGTCATTGAACAGACTCACGGGCTCATCTACAGAGAGAGACTCAGACAGTGCATGAATAAGCGTGCAGAGAGAACTAGAACTTAACTTTATTTGGTACTTATCTCATGTAATTCTGTGTAGGTCTATGGTTTAGCAGTAACATGCATGGAAATACAGTTGCAGACTGCAGTCTCTGAAATTGATGATGACCAGAGATTGGTCTGTGACAGCAGTCACACATGAATGATTCCAATGCAGGTTGAGTGTGCATTCAGTGGACGTGAGCGTCTCCAGTATGAAAGGTCTATTAGTGTGTCCAGCAAAGAGTGTGGCTTTATAACAACTAAGAACTTGACAGGAGTCATATCTGCTTCAGGATCAAAGGTCATAACAACTAAATGGAAAGATACAACTAAAGGTATCTGAAGTCCTGCTTCTCAAAATATCTGAAGCTATGACCAGTAACCATATGATAAGTCATAAGTCAACACTAATCATCTTTGTGAAGATACTTCAGTCACTTAGTCATAACTGAAATCAAATAAGTTACCCTTCACACCAACTATTAGGATATTTGATGGATATTAAATGGATATGATCAGCAAGCTAAGACCCTGATCTAGTCTTTTTTGAGATATATAAAAATATCACCTATAGAGACCACGCACAGCTACTTAGACCTGAGTCCATCTGTCACCAGTATGAAAGGTGTTGTAGCAAAAGCAACAGAAAGTTTTGCAAAAGGCTTAAAAACAAAATCTTTTCTCTTTCCAGAGCTTTCAGAAACTTGAACTAAATTCAAACTCAATTGCATCTGCACACGTCATCCATCCTGTCTATTTTGTCGTCCTGCTGAGTGCTGTACATTCCTGCACAGTTCAGCCGCTCATCCTGCTCCCACATCCTCCTCCTCAAATCCACAGAAAAAAGAGATAGAGACAGAGCAAAAGAGAGGATCATATTGACAATTATTTCTGTGTGGCTGGCTCCAGGCAAATTAGATTGAATGGGCTGGAAAACAAGTTACATCAATCCAATTAGGTTATGATCAGTCACTGCTATTGGGTAGCGGGGGCCACAGCGCGGCCCCCTTTGTACTGTACTGCAGATAGAGACGCACGGAGAGGAGACAGAGTCTAAGGCGAGAGACAAGCCTGGTGCTAATGCTTGCTCTAACTCAATAGAGAAGCTGCCTCGCTGCTTCGGCTGGCTGCTCTCACTCTGTCTGATTGACCACTCCATTAAAACTACACTGACATGACCACTGTGTGTGTGTGTGTGTGTGTGTGTGAGAGAGTGAGTGAGTGAGTATGGGAGGGTTATCCTTTAGAGATCAGACATAACCAAAGTCATTTTGCAGCTGGGCCTCACATCAATCTGTCTTAATATTTGAGTGCCGCATAAAACAAGCATAAACTATAGTGACATTTGTAGCCGCTTTGATTGAGCGTTGCATGTGTATGTGTGTGTGTGTGTGTGTCGCAGTGTGTTTGGGAATGCACGGTTTGCATGTCTGACATTCTGCGCTGAATTCCCTGTTGTACTCTGGGTAAAGCCCGGGTGCCCTCTGCCCTACTGTCTCTCTCCACCAGTGGGATGTGAATAATGGAGTAATTACAGGAAGCAAGGCTTGACCGCTAAACATTTTCCTAACCAGAGGATCTGGGAGAGGGATTCTCCATTTAGAGAGAGGGAGAAAAAAAGGAATGAGAGAAAGAGAGAGAGAGAGAGAGAAAGAAGAGAGAGAGAGAGAGAGAGAGAGAGAGAGAGAGAGAGAGAGAGAGAGAGAGAGAGAGAGAGAGAGAGAGAGACATCCAGCCAGCCGGAAAAGGAGTCTGCCTCTAATTTTCAATATCTGGATTAAAGATTAGCTACTCTTCCACAGTTTGTATTGTAGCAGATTGATGATCTGTGGGTTTGTGTTTGCGTAGTTGCAGTGTGATTACATGCATGTGGATGTTCTGAAAGGGGAAAAAAAGGTGGCAGAGAGGGAGGTCTTGTCCTGCCAGCGCCACTTTAAATCTTGGGTTTTCAGTTCCACATGCCCGGGTCTCTGAACTCGAAGGGAATAATTACGTCTAAACACGACTAGAGCGGTATATGGAACCACAGAGGGATGCCCTCACTGAGACCTGATCTGGGGGAAATGTTGATTCATAAAAGAGCTAAATGGCAAAGATAAATGAGGTGGAGGACACAGAGGTGTGGAGTGGCTACAGTGAACTGTAAGATTATCCACTTCTTACGGTGGTTAATGAGAGAGTGTCTGCTGGAAATTTAAAGAGCACTCAAATTATGTTGAAATGTTTCTATCTTCAGTTGTCCACACAGACAGATACATAAGCAATAAAACTGATCTTTCTTTTTTTTTTTTAAACTTAGTTTCTTTCTTTCTTTTATTTGGCTACTTCTTCCTCTCTAAGCCACAGATGAACACTCACACTAAGTACATTTACTCCAATACTGTTGCAAGCTGCCCAAGCATACCCGCATAATGAGTCTTTATACCCAATTTTAAACTATTCTGCATTGATAAAAAACACTTTAAAAACACTTTAAAGTCCAGTTTGAACAATAGACTCTATGTTAAAAAATGTGTTGCAACTGTACAAAAACCTAAAATTTGGAAATATTTCAATTTGTGCACATTTTGGATCACATTAGGAAATATTGTTGAATTTCTGGCTAAAAGAATGCCATTTTGGGTGTCGTTACTATATTTAAATGTGATAATGGGTCAAAATAAAGAAATACAATAGTAGCCTTATATTCTGCAAATAAAACATACAATCAGCAGATAAAATATAAGATGTTGCTATAGTTTCAACTACTCAAGTGGAGATAAAGTTCAAATTAGCTCAACCTTAACTCACTACAACATTAAAATGTTCTTTACACATTAATGCATTGGTAATAATCCAACATCAACATATTAACACCAACAGGAGCCGTTATGCCTGCATATTGAGTACTTTTACTTTTGATACTTCTGCTAAGTTTTATACTTTCTCATAAGTATAATTTTGAATGCAGGATCTGAATAGCTCTTCCACCACTGCTCTGAAACATGTATATGCATCTGTACATACAGTAACACACACGCAGGTAGAAAAAGGCTCCTCCAGCACAGAAAACCTAAAAATGTATTTCATCCCTCACAGGAGTGCTAAATGTTCTTGACCCCATAAAACTGCTCACAAAGGGCCCAGAGACATTAAATATCTATAATTCAGGGGTCTCTCTAGCTCTGGCCCACCTGAATCATTCACACACACACACACTCATAGCTTGTGCTCTCTGACCCTGGCTGTGGTGTCCCGCAGGGCCCGAGGTCGGCCCTGGGTGTCCCTGTCAGTGTGGCTCCGGATGGGTCAGGAAACGCTGGACTGCTCCCTCTGTGCTCCCCAACGACCCCTGAGGACCCCGAGGTGGCATTTCCCCTCCGATTAGTGCTAAAAATACTGAGGCAGCTCCAACAGCCATGGCCCCTGGGTGATCATGATGGAGGGGAGGAAGGAAGCAGCTTTTCCTGCCCTCCTCTCGCCTCGTAAGTCATTTGTCATCCATCTCTTTCCCTCTTTCTCTCTTATTCTGTCTCTCAACTTATTCCCCCAACATTCTTCTCTCCAATGGAAATTTTTTCCAGACAAGCAAAAAAAACCCTAAACAAACAAACAAAAAAAACAATCATGAACCTGCTTCACCTCTCCTAAGACAGGATGAGCCATGACATGGAAAACTCTTTGATACCAACGGTGCACCAAATGTCATTTTAACTGACAGTAAACAAGACTGTAAAAGTAGGGTGCAGGGTGGTGGGGGGGCTGCTTTAACCTTTGCATTGGACTTTAGCTAATGTGCCATTAATGCCTAGACACACTCACATTAACAGAACATTAACGAGTCCATTGCCCGGTCCAAAAAGGAGAAAAAAGCTGGCTCATGTCAGCATCAGGCTAATTGTCCGCTACGTTGGGTAAATACTGACTTTGTGGTCCTGAATTAGAAAATTTTCCTCCTCAAACAGGATGGCACAGCGTAGCCCCGGGACACAGCTTAAAGGGAGAAACCAAAACTCTCACTAGGTAAGCAAAACATGATTAAAACGGAAAATGAGATGTAATTACTTGTGCATACTTTTGAAAACTGATTTATTTGGCAGAAAGGACAAAAATATCCTCTTGTTTGGTCTAAAAGATTACTACCATGATTGGTTTATTTGTAAAATATGAAAAATGTAGCAGTTTTTGCCAGAAATTCGGGCTCTTTAGTTTGAATAAATGTTTGTAAACCCTATTTCCTCATGGAAGTACTTGAGTGATATCAGATACAGCTCTGAAATATGCTCAGTTTTTGAAAGAAAAATTTTAAAATAGTAACTTTTGTTAAGGATATTTATCTCTCACACAATAATTTGAAATGCAAGATGGAGACATGCTGGGTGGCAGCCTGTTGCAGCAGCTCCTGTTGTGTGTTTTGATTGTTCCTCACTTTATCTCTATATTCTTGTTTGTGTGGGTTTATTCAAAAATTTCCCAATTTAAATCAATAAAGTATATCTATCTATCTATCTATCTATCTATCCATCTATCCATCCATCCATCCATCCATCCATCCATCCATCCATCCATCTATCTATCTATCTATCTAATTTTGTTGACTGATGTCTTTATTCTGAAGCCATGCAGACAAGAGCTGTTGAAGTATGTTAAAATGCAGGGATTAACTGTGTGTTTTGATTGACATGCTTACAACAGAGCAGGTGTGCAAAACAATGATTGTGTGATTGATTTTATTTATTATCCACACCCATCCCAAAGTAATAAATTTGATCTGCCTTTACCAAACTGTCGTTTGGTAAAAGCACTGGACGTCGGATGCTTTGAACTTTGGGGCCCACGGGCATGATGCAGTGGAGGATGTCACCAATCAGGGATATTGGAACATGTTATTTCAGTTGTAAGATGTAATAATAACAATAAATTTTTATTTGTACAACAACTTGCTTACTGAATTACTGAAAAAAAAACTTTACATGGGAAAATTAATATGAAAACAATCCAGCATTATAATTAGGCCTAAATAAAATAAAAAGAGTAAAAAGTACACAGAATTAAATAGATTAAAACATCAACAAATAGAAAAAAATTAAACATTTTTTTTAAAAGATTATGTTTCTGAGAAGTGATGAACCTCATCTGTTACTGAATTTGAAAGTCTCTCATCTCATCTGCAGAGCCAAACCAAGTTGCTAGTTAGTGAACTGCTGTAGCTGGTGAGCTAATCACAAATTACTAATTTTTTTAGGTATTTCTCATCTGGGGAAAGCATGATTGGATGATCCTTGTTACTGTCAAAAACTACACCCACTTTCTGGGTCCAGTTTGTTATTTGTGGTGAGCAAGACTATCTTATAGAGTGGGGATGAACCAAATGCTATTATTAAAAGGGACATACAATGCTTTTTGTGATTTTCTGTTATTTATATACTGTTATGATGTTGGATGTCTATGTTAAACATGGTTCCAAAGCTTGAGATGAATGCATGTAAAAATGCTCTCTCCAAATCAAAAGCCAGGGCTTCAACTTGCTTTGAATGCTTCGTTTGCAAAGTTACCTCTATTTCCTCTTTGTGATGATGTCAGATTGTTCATGCATACCCACAAATGTATTTGAGAAGTTTCCATTTTAAGTAAAGAGGAAAAAAAAGTGAAATCCCACTACTATTGTTTATTTAAGTAGCCCCTGGAACCACTGGAAGCTGGCCAATCAGAACCCAGTGGACTCATCAGGAGAGGGGTCTTAAAGAGACAGGAGCTAAAACGGCTTGTTTCAGACAGAGGCTGAACTGAGGGACTGTGTAAAGCATCAGTATAAGATAAATGAGGAGATTTTTGAACTGTAAATCATGCAAAGATATTCCAGTAGAGCCCTAGAATATAAATACAGGCAACAACAAGAACAAGGGGCCAAGAATGGAGCCTTGGGGAACACCACTGGTCAGAGGGTCACCAAAGAGGAAGCATTCCTAATGACTATTGAAAAAGTTCAGTTTGACAGGCAATTGAAACCAGTATAATGCAACATCTCAGAGGCCAACCCATTTAATCTTTTGCCAGTCTAGTGTTTGTCAGACATGAATTTCCCACTTTCCATGCAGAATAATAAAGATACAGATTAACTGACATTGAAAATAAGAGATTTCTGGTGCCTAAAATTTGAGTTATAGCACGAGGTTCTGACATGAAAACATAAAGCTCCTGGAATATGCCAAAGCACTGAGAAAACACTCACGTTCCCACTGTGTTAGAATATGAATGTCAAAAAGATGCTTTTGGACCACATTTGTGTTATAAATCATAATAATTATTGTTTGGGTTATGCTAAACTGCTCTCTGACTCATTTTCACACATGTGATATTTCTCTTTTAAGACCTTGTTAATACCTATGACTCATATTTCCAGTTCTTCAACAAACTGAAAGCTTGCTTTGTCAGGGTCTGAAAATGTAATATACAGTACGCTCCTCTGTAGATTGATTTGTGACTGCAACGCTGACTTGGCAGGTCAAATCCAGGCCAAAAAGGGAATGTTTTTCTTTTCTGTTCTTTTCTTTTTTTTCTTTTAGATCAAAACTTTTACATAAAGGTTGTTCCTATTATGGTCAAGGCTGGAGTTTTAGAGGAGTTTGAGATGGGAAAAAGAACAAAATCTCTTGTCTTTGAAATATAAATTCATTTTTACTGCTTTTTCTGTCATTCCATACAAGCTCTCTTTTCTTTGTGCGCATCTTTACTTTTCCATTTTTTTCCCCTCAAGTCAAATGTCTCTCTTGTTCTCACCCTCGCTTGCATTGCTTGTCCTCTCACGTTGCTGTCTCAGCTGCAGTCCATATGATCTCTCTGCCTCTGTGATAAGTCGATTTTGTAATTCGTTGTGTTTTCAAAGCCATTATTACAGCTTATTTATATTTTGAAGCTGACTCCTGGCCTCGCCCTGCTAAAAGACAATTACTAGGAAGCCCATTTTGTGGAGCCCTGTCTGGTTCTGTTTGGAGACAGAATAATAAATCATGTGGTGGCAGACCAAGTGGATAATAGCTGGAGTCAAACACACACACAATCTTTTTTCCTACTTTCTCACATACACACACTGTAGAGCTGATGATTTTAATGTGGTGAAGACGCAAGCTATACACACTGCACACATTATTCCTCACGTCTGCTAAGTAACACTGATTTTGTCCATGTATCCCCAGTAGATCCTTCTTCTTACTGTACTGCTACATTGAGTAAACCTAATAGAGGCTGACAGGGACTGGATTTTTGAGGCCAATACCGATGTCTATATTTGAGATGAGAAAAAATCAGAAGATGATGTCACCCAATATGGATTTTTTGGCATGTTTTTTCTTACCTAAACCAGTAGTGTTGCCAGAAATCATATTGTGGGTGACACAGAGAAAATCTGGTGGCCCTATGTCCAAGATTATTAGTTGTTAGATACTGTATTTTTAGGCAACTGTCAAAATACTTAAAATCGAAAATCAAGTTAAATCAGCCATCATACACAAAAGCAGCAGCATTAAGTTTAAACTATACATACAGATACTCAGCAACAAAACGCTAGCAGTAAAAAAATCAACGAGCCGGCCGGACACAGCAGTAAAACAGCCTGACACTGTCTAATAACTACACAGTCACACACCTGCAGGAGCAGCAACAACCACTCATTACAAGTTACAGAAACAGCAGCATCAAATCTGAACCCAATAAACTAAAACAGGAAACATGGTGGGGACAGATAAAGTAAATGTCTTACCTGTGATGATTGCTTGTTAGCATGAAAATTATTTCATCACGCTCCTGTGATATAGTCAGTTCTGTTTCGGGGGAAAGTGTGTAGACTGTCATCATAGTGATGATCTGATTCCAGACTTATCGACCGATTTATACCAATACTGACATATTGTGATAAGCTCAAACTGGCCAATAATATTGGCCCAGCTGATTCATAAGCTGGGATCTAGAACTGAGGCAACTAGCTGTATCTCACATAAGATTTTGTAGCAGGGTTTCTGCAGTGTTCACCAAATTCGATTTAAGACTTCTTAAGACCTTTTTAACTCCACATTGTATGCAATTTAATACATTTGTCATACAGGTCATGCCTAGTAATATAACACAGTACACACTAACATAACCTGGACCCACATATGCGGCAGAAAATTGATGGAGGGATGGGTGGATGGATTAACTAATTACAAAATAATTCATAAATTCAAGGTTTTGCTTAAATTGGATTTGGATTATGGATCAGTCTGCTTCTTTGCTACTGTGGCAAGCAGGAAATGAATTAAATGCTTTTTACGACTTGTTGAACAATATTATATATTTTTTATTAACAAGAATTTAATATGAAATGAATGTGTTTGTGATATGATATGTAAATGGGCTGCATCCACTCAAAGAGCTTTACAATACATGTCAACATTTACCCACTCACTCACATTCATACAGTGATGGCAGAGGCTGCCATATAAACTGCCAACCTGCTCATCTGGATTTCATCTAATGCTCATTCACAAACACTCACACGCCGCTGGCACCGCCATCAGGAGCAATTTGGGGTTCCGTATCTTGCCCAAGGACACTTCCACATGCGGACTGGAGGACCGCTGATATTCCGATTAGTGGACGACCTGCTCTACCTCCTGAGCCACAGCCGCCCCAATATGTCTGTGTGTTATCTTTCCAACCTTTTAACTGTAATTTCTGCTGTCTTCACCATGCAGCTTTCTCTGTCCTGTCTCACTTTGTGAGCATAATGTTGCAGTAACACTTTTGTCTGTCAAACGGGTGAAGAATAACCTGCAATGGTTTTGCTGTTTGTTGAATATGGTATTCAATAAATACAGAAATACTGAGTAAATAGCGATATTGCTGTATATTGAATTAAAAAAATTACCCTTCCTGCCTTGACAAACATTGTGTGAGCTCAGATGTTGGTTTTAGGGAAGGATTTGTATAAATTTTCATTAGTATAAATTAAATAATTATGTGGTTTTGAATGAGGTTTACTTACCTCTGGAACAGAAGTTCCTGTTTCACTTCTCAACAGAATTTCAAATTACAGCAAAATCATGAATATTTAAAATACCAAAAGATGAATCTTGTCCTCTAACCTCACTCCGCACAGCTGTGTACTATAAAGAAGGGTTATAGGGCACCAAGGAGCATCAAATGGATGACTGTGGTGTCTATGTTCTAATCACTGAACATGTCAACTGACCAGCAGGCCCGTCTCATAAACCCTCGCTGCTGTGTATTCCTCTAGCATATCTGTCCTGCCACATCCCCGAAGTGGCAGCATCCGTCTAGGAACAGAGGCTGGTTTTTCTCCTTCGGGACAGACTGGTGCCAGGGAGAGCGCTGTGGGTAAACCTCTCACCCCCCCACCACCCCGGCAAACAAACCACAAACAAACCCGCCGGGGCCCCAGGCACCAACACAACCACCGGCCCCAGCCCCTCAGTCTGCCTCAGTCAGCTGGCTGTCTGTGTGTGTCTGATTGTTTGGTTTGAGTAAAAAAAAACTTGCCTGTACATGTGTTTCATTAAAATTTCAGGAGCTTAAACACATGGACTTCGGATGATATGATGATGGTAATGATAGGATGAGGTTGAATATATTTCTAAAATCACAGGGTAACACTTAACAATATTTCCATATAAATAAATGTCCGGTTTTCTATTATTTGTCGCCAAATTATACACTTGTTATAGCTATTGAACCTCCAGCCAGGTCATTAAAGTATTATCTGGTGTCTTATAGGTCTTTCTTAGAAAAACATTTTGATGGAAGAAGTGATGTATTTTAAGTTTCCAGAGCAAGAACCGGGTAACAGGAACATCAATAGCTGCTGTGGCTAGGCAAAGGAAAAGAAAAAGCAATAAAAATAGCAAAAAAATGTATTTTTTGCTGTGTCCAAACTCCCCAACTTACTGCTAAACTAAGGGCATCTTGCTCAACTTGGTGGTTAAATAAAGGCTGATTTACAGTAAGTGTCGAGTTTACACTCTGCTCTGCTGTAGACCAATAAAATAAGCAGTCCCATTATAAGCTTTCATGCCTTTCATGAGTATCTTTATATATCTGTGGGACAGCTTTTATGATGGTGTCATTTAAAACATGTAAACTTCGTAACATGTCCTCTGTTATCAAAATGTTCAGGAGAAGTTTGTTTAGTCTGAAAGGTTTCTCAGCACTGTTTCAGGGTGGGTCTGGTTTACATCTTTATCGTATATTACAGAGGACAAATAAAGTGTAATTATGCATCACAGTTAAAAGGCCACCAACAGTGCAGCCAGCATGATGTAAATATGTAATGCTTGTTTAGTTTTGCTTACAGCTCTTAATTTATACCTGAAAAATAATTACAGAAAGTTCCTACCTTTGATATTTCCTGAGATCTGTTTTCATTCCTTACTCAGCTGCCTGTTGCATCTTCAAGGGGGAGGATGCTGTAGCGGGGGAAGCTATTTTTAAATGTGTTCTTGGTTTGGTTTGTAATATGATGACATCTTACACACAGCGAGTGAAGGGCAGTGGCTTTTCTTCACAACGTGTGCATTATGACTCTACATGTAACAACTGGCAAACGGTGATTACCTCTAATGTGACGTGGGGGATAATTAATAGAAATTACTTCTGACAGTTGCTCAACACCGTTTCTTGTACAAGCAGCGCAGAAAAACACTCCCAGGGTGGCACACAGGGGCAGTAAGCAGCATGACATTAAGCAGTGCATGTATAGTAGTTGTAAGGGCCTGAGGAGGATCCGTGGACTGGAGGAACAAAGCATAGCACAGATCATCTGACTGGTAATGGCTTTAATTAATATGTCTGAGTCAATGCATTCCTGACATGTAAGCAAAGGAATAAACAATTAGACAGGTTTCTCACACACATACACTCTCTTTGTCTGTCCATATGACACAGGTGGGCAGACAGCCAGGAGCAGACATCACACCCACACTCCAGCGCCTGGAGGGTGAGAGGGCGAGGAGGGATTTTGGAAACTAATGTTCACTTGGCCCCGTCTAATGAAGCATTTAATACACAGCCCTGGGAATGCAGAACAAGCATGAATCATGCAGCAATTAAACCAAACTCCAACATCTACTGGAAAATAAAAAAATTCAGAGCTGCTGCCTGGCTCTTATACTCCAACTGGAACTCAGAAGAGTCAACAGTGTGTCAAACAAAAACTGTGTGTGCAAGGTTTGGTATAAAAATCTATAGGCGTGTAAGGAGTTGGTGGTGTGCATGTTGTGTGCATTTGTACTTACAGCATTTTTTTATGAGGGGGTGGAGCGCAGAAATGGGTCAATAATAATTGCTTTGTGTTTGTTTTAGCCTGTTGGATGGGAGTTGCCAGCCTAAAGAACACACCGAGTGCCAAAATGTTAAGTGAAAAGCATTTGAAAGCCAATTCATATACTTTCTGCATTTTCCTAATGCCAATATGTTGTATTTTTTTGTGACGATGTTAAACAAATGCAAAGAATTTTTTGCCACTATGTTTTGACACTATCCATATATTTTTATTTAATTTAAGCTTTGACTGATTTTAGAGAAAGGGTTGGTACATGGCAGCAAGTGGATCTTTCCATCATTTTAGGGTTATGGTGGTGGACACCATCACATGGCATGGAAAAATAAGAAGTAAATATAGTACATGTAGTCACATTCCTATGGGGTTCTGAGCTATGGCTGACATCTAAACAGGCACTTTTATATAGGTCCAGAAAAGGTCCTGAGAGGAAGTCCCATCTTCCAAACTACCTTTTAATCTACTGAGTGACCATGGATGTATTAAAAGAACTCGAAACCGGACTCCAAAATGGTTCTAATTGGCATAAGCCAAAAAAGTCATCTAACTTCAAGGTTTCCTTCCCACTACACAATTAGTGTTTTTTCCAATGGCCCTGCCCCTGCAGACCCACTCGGCCCATAGACTTTACATTGGGATGACGTACACACATAAGAATAGCTTTTCTATTAGTCTGTCCTGTTGCTAATCAGTATCTGAATCCAGAGGATGTGATGTGATATGTATGATTGTCATGACTGTTTTGTACGCCTATGAAAAGTGTCATATGTGTATCTGTATGTTTAATCTGTGTGTCAACCTCTTAAAAGGAACTGCCTAAGGACACAAAATGAATTTCAGTGTAAGCTGACAATAAAGTCGTATTGTATTGTATCATATAGGCTCTTTACAAATATAAAACTTTCATGGATTAAAAATTCATAACACAGAGTAATAATTGCCTCATTCGTTGGCTGTTGAAACATGACTTTGATCCAAAATGTTCTCACTAATGTACATTCCCATTCCCACTTCCATTCTGCACCTTCAGCACAAATATTTCTAATATATATTTCCTGAAATGTTCTTTACCATGTGGACCAAATTGTTCAATAAAATCTCCACAAGACACAAATATATATCTTTTTACAGATGTCCAAGAGCGGGTATGCCTGCTTTTTCTACACCACCCATAGCGTACATTCACTTTCACCAACTCTCAGTCACCGCAGACTTTTCCATGGTGGGAATTTTTTACCGAAATTCAGCAGACCTGTTTTCAAAAAACAGGGATGTGTCTATTTCTAGTGAGAAAACACAAAAGGCCACATCAGGTCTAACAGTAATGAGGGGAGTTTTTAGAATGTAGCAACAGTAAGGCTCTTTTGAGAGAAAACATTATGATTGCATTAAATGAGCTGGCAGAGTCAGCATTTTGCTGCGGTTTTTGTTGCTATGTGACCAAGCCTGTTTATGATCTTCCACTGAAAGTCGACGGCGTGATCTAAACATAAAGGTTCTGCAAATCAAAATGACATGGCGTTTATTCAGCCAACTCACTGTGTATTGTTCCTGAGCAATTACACGTCCATCCCGTGTAAGACACAATGGAACCAACACAAACAGAAACCTGATATCCCCTTGAGCAGTTTACTGTCCATTCAGCCTGAGCGGGAGAGAGGGAGGGTGTGTTCATGTGTATCAGGAGGGTGTGTGAGTGCAGAAAGAACATTTTCAGCTCAACATTATAGGCTATTTCATCCCACAAATGATTCCTGTTATCCACCTTTTAAAGAGGAGCTCTGAGCATACAGAGGAAAGGAATGCAGGGCTATCATATCCAGCAGCTATTAGCTGCTATAGCTTCACTTTTATGATGCAATGGGGGAAATGGGCACATATCGGACGCCACCCTGCTGGATTATTGATAATTGGGAAATATTTACGGTGCTTCTTGGCGGTAATGGGTCAGCTTTATTTACCTAGCGATAAGGCTTTATTGCTTTTATGGCAGGGAACTAAAGCAATTACCAGTTGGAGGGCAAACAACCTGCCGGTCACTCCCTGTGTGTGTGTTGTCAGAGTGGCCACAGACCTCAGCTCACCTGCCAAATACCATCTGTTTTTTCACATGTTTAAGACTGACTTTTCACTAAGTGGTTCATAACAATCAAATGTATGCATGTATTTTTATTTTGCATTTTTTAAATTTTGATTTATTAATTTATGTATTTATTTTTATTAGTTTTCATCATTTCTCCATTTCCCACGCAGCACACAGACACAGAAAAATGCTTTATTTTAGTCCAGTTTTAAGATTTATCATAGTTCATTCTTGACCTTGGAGACAGCAGTTGATAAAACAATCTCACCTTGAGGCACATTCAGTTCTAGCATCTCTTTAGGAGAATAACCTGTAAATAGATAGAATTATTTTGAATTATACTTGCCTAAAAATACAGAGGAGGTGGAGGGACTTCTTTCAGCCCTGACTAGTGTCTGCAGTCTTCCTCACAGGCAGCATTCAACAACTTACATCAAGAGGATAGGGCAGTGTGTATGTTTCCTTGTAGGTGAAACCCAAAAGTCCCCCCAAAAAGCCTGCAAATCACTCACCACTGCTATAAAGATTAATTGCTGTGAGCGCACATTCATAACAGAAGATGACTCAGAGCTTCTCCCTTCTGGGTTTTGGCAGTTGGACAATGACAGGACACTGTTTAAAGAGTTTTTAGTACTGAAACTGTAAAGGTGAGAGACTAAAATATGATTTTGAAAAGTGTGGGAACATGGTAATTATGCCTTTGGTTTACAGTAGCTTCTCTGGTGCTACTCACCCCTGGCAGTGCTGTTAGCATAAATTCCACAACTAGCAGAGCAGCTTTATTCAGACCTGGTATGAACAGCAAGTTGGCTTTAATATTAGAGATGCAACTTTTTGTTGGCATTTCCAACAATCTCTCTTTAAGGTACTTGTTTGTGAAGATATGAGGGGTGTAGTTTCTCTTATTCTGCCAATATTTTTTTAAAATATATATAGTGTACCAGTCCCTTTAGAGAGCTTATTAATTTTTAAAGATATTTTTTTAAATAAAAGTTTATTATTGTTAGTGTTTATTAAGTTTCCACGTCAACTAGGCTGATTTGCTGATGGAGATCATGTGATATAATTGAAAATCCTGGTGGAAAATAAAAACTTTTATTTATGGAATTATAAGATGAGTCCAAAAACAGTCACAGTTGCAGGTATTTCGGCTTGTCTGCATCACAGCAGTCAACAATACAAAGAGTCATTTGTCAGACGAGACGTTGAAATGAAAACCAGTTTGGCGCACCAGAGTTGAATGGAAGGCAACTCCTTCGGTAAGTGTGTGTCAGTTATGGGTTTGACTTAGAGGCAGTTATAGGTTTGTCTTTGGGCTTTTACTCAGACAAACCGCAGGGTACGCTGCTCTGGGTGCCTGTCTGCCTGCCAATATGCGTTTCATTTGAGGGTTTATGTGTTTGCGAGGAACAGCATGAGCAGCAGTGTCACGCTTAGCTCAGCTCAGCATGAGCGGAGGGCCACTCAGCCCTAAAGTGCTCTCCCGACCACACTAATGTACCCAATATATTTTTAGACAGTGCAGTTTTTTCAGAAAGCTCCTCTCTGATGTACAACGAGGGCCGGATCATGCAAATATTTAGATTTGGACCCACACGATACCCAATCACTGCAAACATCCCATGTCCTAACACTGTTGAGAGCATGATAAACACTCACCCGGTCAAAGGAAGCTGTCCCTCCACATTAGCCCAATTACTCCGACCATTTTCTCATCAGGAGTAGACACAGCGCAGAAAATATGGCTTCCCATTTTCATAGCATTGTCATCATACAGTGATCATTTCATATAACCACAGATAATGATAACTGCTGTCTTCCGATGAGTGAGAAAACCTTCCAGTCTCATATAAACACAGACTGCAGTAACAGACTTTTTCTAGGAGTGGACATGACTATGGCAGGCGGGCAAGGCTTTAAAACAAAGACGGTGTAAATGTGTGAGTCAGTTATCGGCTCCAGCAGAGCTATGCGAGACCTCCAGACAGGCCTGCGTTGATGTGAAAGTGTTGCCCCCTTCTCGGTGACCCTGGAGCAAAGGGGGGGCCAGGAGGGGCAGGCGGGGCACGCCGAGGGCCCAGGGTGTGATGGTTATCTCTGGGGTAGAGTTACAGTGAGCAGTAAGGGGGCGTTGGAGGGTGGCGGGCATTGGGAGTCACCCCCTTCGCCCTCCTGTCTGTTCACAGAGGGAGCCACTGTTCCTCCAGGGGTCCCTGGTTTCTGTTTGTGCACCCCCCCCCCCCCCCCCCCCCCCCCCCAACCCTCCTCCCATCTCACCTCCCCACCACACAGTCACGGTCTGCTCCAGGGAAAAGAAGAATCTGCACCAACTGCTGCCTCCAATCCACCGCCACTTGTCTCGCACATACAGACACACACTCTCTATGAAATAGGCACAAAGAGACTCAGACACTGTCTAAAATGATTGTCTTAAAGGTTGATAAGTGTCATAGTCAAATTTACAATCATATTTTATTTTACCAGTGCAGAATTATCATTGGACATTTGGTAAGAAAAATTGATTTTACTTAACAAGTTCAATAATTTTGCTCGGAAGGAAAGTGCTAATTAAATAAAAACTCTCTGAATTGACTTTTTTAAAGCAGCTGTATTACAATGTTTTATTGAAAATGTTTCATGTAACTATGTGTCATGTAAAAAGGTCACCAGTAATGAAAAACCCACAGAAAATGATCACACAACTCTGCTATATGGAGCATTTTTTCAGCTGACTGTTTTGGTTTTCCGGCTCACAGCTTTTGGTTCTTTTTCACCGCTCTTATTACTGTTGTTTTCAGTGAAAAAGCTCTAATAAAACCCGCTGACACCACACAACAGCCAAAGTTAGTGACTAACTATTTGCTAACACGCCATATCAGCTTAACGTGATGATATGTCAATGTTGTGTTTATAACTTGTTTCTGCTGCCCCCAAGTGGCCAAAAAGTCAGTTAACGCAGGTTTAGAAACAGATATTAACGCCTTGTGTTTAGATATCAAAACATACTTTTCCCTTCAGTGCACTGGATGAGTTTTGGAAAAGGTTCATGAGTAACATGAAACATCACTAAAGGATTTTACAGCACATTTAAACACACGCTGGAGTGAAGTAGAATATCACCCTATGGTATATTGCTTCACTTAGACTAAAATAAGTGACCTCTAAATGAGATTTTAGTGGTGAACACCAGACAAAATCGTTTGTTAGGTTGTGTTATGTTCTCAGACAGAGCGTGTCAGGGCCTGTCCGGCTGGCCAGAAGTCAGCAGCGGCGTCTTCCTCATCCTGAGAGTGGCATGTTATCTTTCCCATCACAGCTCTCCTCAAAGGAAACTCCTATCTGCTGGAAGAAGGGGGGAGGGTGCAGGGTGAAGTTTGTGCGTGTATTTTGTGTGTAAGGACACATGAACACGAACCTCACACAGTCACACAAACACACTTCTGTCTTTTGAAGGACCCTAACCTTAAATAACCCTCTTCCACTGTTAGCATGGCCTTTTCCATGAGATATCTCGTGATAAAAGTGTAAATAACTTTTGCATGCACCCACTTTTTGGTGTATGTCAACCATCAGTTAGTGGGTTTGTTGTATTTTCCAGGTTGTCTCTCAACCACACATGACCTGCATAGACATGTTGCTTTCAGTCAAAGGTGGTACACAGAGGTATAAATATAGCTGACATGCTAGTAATATGGGAATAATGGTGAGAGTTTATGACAGCAGTCACACCCCATATTCAAAACTAAATGTCATCTGGCAGCATTACATTCAAGTCTACAGACGCTTTTTAAAAATTATTCACATATCTACTATGTGTTGTCCCTGTCAGCAGCACAAAATGGAGAGGTTTAAAAATGGTGATCCAACACTTTGTTTCACTGTAGGATATCATGACAAATACAGGCAGATTATTGTGATTTTTGTTGTGGATATCCATACTCCCCATCAGATAATTCACTGTAATGTTGTAATGTTTTTGGTGACTATTCGACCTTTGTTGTAGTGCCACCCTGAGGCCAAAATTTAAACTTAGTACACAAGATATCTTGTAGCTAATAAACCAATTGCCATTGCTTAATAGCTTTACTAGCTTTACTAACTATCATACTCAAATCTTTTGATATTAAGATCCAACCTCATTTTTGACCCCACAACTGATAAGGTAATAGTTAAATCATCAGTATGTTGTTGATTCTGTCCAGCACTGTCTTATTGTGGGGTGTGATGATGACTGCAGCTTCTAGGTGCCACCAAAGTGTTGCTTTGTAATTTTGCACTCTGCCCTTTTATTGAAAAAAAACAAAAACAAAAATTGTATATATAAGCAGATATGTTTATTTTTCTATAACAAAAAAAAACTATTGTTAGTTACAATTTTCAGATAAAATGTTTCAAAAATGGCCAAATTTGATTTTCTAGTTTTCATTTGCAATGACAGGTGTTTGAAGCAAAAATCTAATGGCTGTCAAAAACTGAATGCCCACTGTGAGCATGGGCACCATGTGCAAAATGTGCACTAGAAGACAATATTTGTAGATGTGTGCTGTCTCTTTAAAATAACTGGCAAAATGCTTTATATATATACAGAGCAGAGTAGATCAGTTGATAAAAATTAGTTTGTGGTCAAACAGACCTTTCAATGTCCAGATATGATTATAAACCACACACAGACAACCACCACCAACATAAACCACAAAATATTTAGAACATTTATTAGACCTTTGATGAGGCAGGATACCCTGTAAAGTTCAGTGAGGGTGAACATCGGTCATGACATCCCAAGTTCAGTGCGTCTTCTTTAACTCTGTTTCCCATTTGTTCATCATTTCGCTCTCTATTTTAGCTGTACTGGAAATATCATGACTAGACATCACATTGCCTGTAGTTGGCCTTAAATAAAATGAACCAAAGAATGCAAGGTATATCGACATGAACGAGTTAAAGGAAAATTCTTGTGTATTCACAGTATTTGAAATGATTCATGTAGAAATCATGTTTTTTTGGGAAGTTGTAGGAGGATTCATGAAGCTTGTCTTGATATGCGTCATTTTGTGCAAGTCCTTATTTCCCCAAATTTTCCCTTATTTCTCTCTCTCACACACACACTGACAGACACACTGTCTGGTGCTGTGACCCATAAGCCTGAACTCGTGACCAGAAGTCAGTGATCTAATGAAGCCTGCTCTGCTTGACTGGTCTTGAAGTGACTGGAGGTGCCATAAAGGCCATCATCCCATTGACCCACATTCCACTTTATATAGCAACATTTACTCTAATGACATTTATAGCAGCCCATTAACATCAACACGCAATTCTGAATGATCCTGCTTCCACTTGCTTCACAGTTTAAGTAAAAAACCATTAATCACTCACGATGCTGGCTCTCATTAAGAAATTATGTGCTGGAGAGAATGATGTTGAGCTTGTGCCAGCGTCTTGTCTTATTAAGAGAGAAATGTGGAGAGAAAATATTCGTCATATCCAGACTGTGACTCAGGAAGTAGACGTAGACAAGCGCGATACTGTAGCCAGAGTATGTCCTGGCAGCGAAACAGGGAGTGTGTATAAATCTAATCTGTCTAGATGTGGTGCATGGAGCCAATGGTTAACCAGCCCGTTGTTCAGCGATAGGCCCTCAGATAGACCCGGCTTGCAGGAAGCTGATTAGATACACTGAGAGTAAATACAGAACCAGGCCAATGCTCTCTGGCACCGAGCTGCAATTAGACTCCCAATTATCATATTAAAAACACAAGGAAGGAATGTGCCTCCCATGTCTATTTTCAGCTATCTGAACATGGTGCTATCTGTTGGATACTAAAAGGCTGAGCTGTATTATTGTATGACTGTTTTCTTGATGTCGTGTCCGAGGCTGAGGATCTGAATAATTACGCACATAATTGTGCAAATAGTTATCTGATACACTGATAATAATGGTTTTATAATATCATGTGGTTTTTTTATCAGATAAAATGGAGGTTTATATTTGTTCATGTGGCATTTTTACATAAATGAGGGAATGAGGGAGCTGTGGTGGCTTTACAGGACAATTGGAAAGAGGGTGTGGTAGTGTGTGTTTGTGCGTGCATGAAAAGTGTTCCTGCATTGGAGAGGAGTGCTTGTAAATATTTGGTCATCACCAAAGGGTGTGTGTTTTTATTGTGTCATATATGAACCAGTTATTAGCCTAATTAACAGAATATAATATTATGTGATTGCAACGTCCTTGGTTTGATTCTGGCAAGGAACCTTTGTCACATATCACCCTATCTACTCATTCTGTCATTTCTCTACCGTCCACTTTAGAGTAAAGAAATAAAAAGTCCCCCAGAATACAAAAACAAATAAAAAGTGACATCAGCCAATCAGAGCTTCTCACTTCTAATATGTTGAATATCATGCAATTAGTTGGTTATAAAATCAGTTCTTACTGATCCTGTGTTTTTGTGGTTATTTTTGCAGTGGCTTAAAAAGAGTTATTTTTTTGACACATTGCAGTAATATTGAAAATTTTTGTTAAATTTGTTAAAAGAACTTACTGATAATCATGATATGCAGTACAGCATGTTCTAGTGAGAGTAAATAGGAGTCTCAGAATCTCAAGAATGTTCTTGGACATTTCTGTTGATAGCAGCTAACCTGAGCAGTAGCTAGCCATGAAATTGAATATGCTTCTGTAATGCAGAATGCTTTTTTTGTATGCTTTTGTATGCAGTATGCTTTTTTTTAATCTCTGAATTTAGTCTATAAAATAATCTTAGCGCTTCCTACCATGCCATGTGGCCAACAAGGCCCATAAACCAATAGTTAGTATAAGTATTAGATTAGAAATGTTTAAATTGCCGTCACTTTGTACAGCATAAATCTTGGATACAGTGATTTGTAGTTTGGAGGTAAAGTAAGCGCTGCCTGAGAAGATGTTCTGGGGAAATAAAGTTTCCCACTGAAGTGAAAGGAGAGCTTGTTTGTGGAGATTGAGGAGTGATTTGATTTTGGGACATAAAAGTGGCTCTCAATTTAATTTTTTATGTGAAAAAGGGCAGTGACTGGTAAAATTGGTACGGATTCTTCCAGTTTACTATTTTTTGCAGAGAAAAAAAAAGCAAGGACATGGAGAAAAAAATAGAAGTCACAAATACTGCAGGTACTGGTTGAATTTAAATTAATCCTAGAGACTGCAAGATGTCTAATTCCTTGAGGGACCTGTAAAACATCACTGCTACACTGGTTGTCTGTGGGATTCACTGAGCATGAATCAATTCAGATGCATCATTTAAATTCAGTTTGGTTCCACTTAAGTATTCATGTTGTTTGTGAGTTCTATTACAGTAAATCTATTACCATGGCCCAAAATGCAGAGTTTAATCTGTTTCAGAAGTTTTCCAGCCTAACGAGTAACAGTTGAACCCTTCAGCACGCACATGCCTTGCCCTTATTTTAAGTGTGTGTACTCGTGTCCTTTGGGAGCTGACCCATCCCTGCAGCCAGCCTTGTTAGGAGCCCCACCCTCAACCCCCATGGCAGTCTTGTTAAGAGCTCTCCCCTCTTCCCACCCCTGAGGGCCTCTGGTCCCCATGGTTTGACCTGGCCTGCCACTTTTCTGCCTCATCTCCCTTCCTATCACTCTCCTCTCTGACCTCTCTGTCAGCCAGGACCACAGGTCAGCAGTCACTGGGATAATAGCCTTGAACACTGCAGGGAGCAGGAGAAGAGAAGAAAAGAGAAGAAGGGAAGAGAAGAGAAGAGAAGAGAAGAGAAGAGAAGAGAAGAGAAGAGAAGAGAAGAGAAGAGAAGAGAAGAGAAGAAGAAAGGCTTGCACATGAGCAAAAGAGACAAGAAAGTGACTGAGCTTCTTCCCCGGCCTCTAGTGTGTGTTAGTACTTACTGTGTGGTTTACTTGGTGGCAGCAGGGATACACTGAATGTGTTCCCCAGATGTCCCTGAGCGAGACGAACGAAGGAAAGTGAGGGACTGCAAACAGGAAGTGGAAAGCATCACATGGGGCCGGGGAGACATCCTCCCATTCCTCAAACGGGGCTCAGCTAATTGTCTTGGCGGGTTAAAGACTTTAAGCACATGGAGAAGCTAGAGACCTCCCGATAACAGCGACTCAGCAGACACTACAGCGTCATTACTGACAGGGAGATATGACAGCCAGCCACAATGCCACTCAAACACTTTCACAGTCACAGCGCAAACACCAATCATAGCTGTCGAACAGCGAGGCAGCGTCAATTATTTTCATGTTTGTTTTAACTGGCTCCGACTCCCCCCAGACAGTTTCCATGTCGGGCCGGGGAGCTATTCTCTTTTCCCTCTCAGTATATTGTGAGCCATCCAGCCATCCAGGGCTCCTAAATTAGACGCCTCAGACTGGTTTTACAGTGGCCTATCATCTCCTCTTGGCATTGTTGCAGACGTCAGGCCTAGCAGCCCCTGTTCTGCTGGGATGAGGCGATGCTTGTGGAGGATTCTCTCTCTCTCCCTCTCAAACTTCATCATACTTTTGGTTCAGTAGCCGCAGCAGCTGTTTCAGTAGGCATTGAGTCCTGCGCCTGAAATGGACTTCCAGGAGACGGTCTTCCCACCAAGAAATCTTTTTTCTCCATATGACATATCCATGCAAAGCCTTCCTTTGGTATTGTTCCCACTTATAATACCCCATCTGTCATGTCAAGGGCTTAAGTGCTAATTTTGAGGCGGCAGTGAATGATAAGCTGGAGAACAGGATGGAAAGGAAAGGGACTTCCATGCAATCCTCTGAGCACTGTGATTATAACTTGTCACAAACAACAACAACAATGGCAAAACAACAGTTTAGGCATATGCATAAATCTCCCTGCCTGGCTTGCATGGTTGAGGTCAGAGCTAGGCCGCTGTGGATTCTGGGATGCACCGTGCGAGACTAAAGATAAAGAGCGAAGTGGAAGATAGAGCTGAGACACCAACGAGTGGATGTAGAGAGTCAGGAAAAGCCAGAGAAGATAGAGGTGGAAGGTGGAGGAGATAGAGAAGGAGAGTGGAGTGCTGGGTAGAGGAGGAGGAAGGGGAGGTAGAAGACTGCTGCTGCTACTGTCAGTCTGCTGAAGCTCAGTAACACCTCACTGCAGAGAGCCTTTATCTCCAGACCCCCAAACCCGATGAGGACAGCTGCTACTTTCAGACGTGCATCTCTGTACGCATCAAACTCACAAACATGCATGTACACCATGTATACTGCACATATACAGTATGTTACCAAGTACCTACAAAGATGTAAGTCAAAGCTAAAAATCATTAAGCCATGTCTGCGTCTCCTTATCAACATCCTAATATCATATACAGATTTAATGGGGACGATAAGTAAGGCAGTAAGTACAATGGCTGACCTGAATTCACCTCATTATTGGGCTTCATGAACAGAAAAGATGGATAGCTATCACAAGCTTCTGTCTGTTTCCATAAAATGTAATGTAATACTGAAAAAAGTAAAATAGATGTACTCTGTTTTAATCTGCTGTGATAAAGATTCCTGTTGTGGACTGAAATCAGAAAATAGGTCCAATTTGTACGCCATTGCATTTGTCTCATAGCAAAAAAAGGTTTTCTTTAATAGATTTTTGTCCACATTGATGTGTTTCCATTAGCCGGATCACAAATCTGATTGCACCTTGCTTTTCCCTTGCATCTTTTATGCAAATGACACTTCACCTGGAAACTCCATAACTATTTCCCAAAAAAACCAACAAAGAAAAAGTGACATAGTGTTGGGACAGGAAGTTTAGTCTTTACTTGTTGTTGCAAAAAGTCTTTGGAGGAGAAGATCACTGCTGTAGTTTCTAAGATCCCTCCTCTGTATGTCCCTTGCATCCAAGATTACAGATACAGCCAGCACAATTTTTTTGCTTCCAGCTGGTATTTACCGTTATCCTAAATAAGTCGTAAAACGGCTGTTGTGTTCATTCGTGGTGTCTCTGTTGCCTCACTTAAATGACAAGGTAACATTACAGCAAGGCAGCTGTATTTTACTAAGTTGTCAAGCAGCCTCACCTTTATTCACAATTTTCATGTCCAAAATCCAAAATGCTTCCTAACATTAATGTTTGGATGGTCTGGTGTCATGATTATCCATTCAGCACTGGATTGAAATTTGTCTCTATTGTTACTTGGTTGCATTTACATTAGATTTTTTTGATATGAGATATCAATTGAGCCTGTCCATGAAGTGGCTAGTTGTAATCTTAAAGTAATTATCATTCTGCCCTTCTAATTCTATACTTTACACACTTGGTTGAACACCCAGCTGTACTACTTGCATACTGATATTATAACCAGCTCCATATTCTGCTCCGCAATCCCCCAGCTTGTCACTTTCCAGTAGGTATGGAAAAATTAAGGCACCACTTTAACCATTGCATCATGCATTGACTGTCAAGATTCATGAGCCCGGCGTCTTTTACATAGCGTCTAGAGTGAAGTCTCCTGACATTTTATAGTTATAGAAATTCATTCATTTTTATGTCACCATTTACCCTACCTATGTTTTTTTAAACTACATTTATACATGAATGAATGGGGAAGACTAATTTGTGTTTTAGTTTTAAATGCCAGCTTGAGTCCATAGGTCTTTGTGACTGAGGTGGAAACTTGGCTGTGGCACCCTGCCTAGGTCAGGGAGTGACAGGGGGTGGGGACCAACATGGCACCAAGGAGGACAGTTCTGGTGGCGGTGCTGGTGGACAGCTGGCAGTGCAACGCGCATTCCTTCCCTCCCTTCCTCTAGCGTTGTCTCGCTTTGCCACTTGGCTAACCAAATGCAGGAAATCCCCCGGACGGGACTGGACCGTGGCTTTAATGAACACTTTGGCTTAACAGAACGGCCCTTTTCCTGTTTACTGACGGGCCGACAGTAAAACTAACAGTAAACACACCTCCCTTTCAGCCCTCCCTTCCTTGCTCTGTCTATCCCTCCTTGCCTTGAGGCTGTTCTGGCCTCTCCCAGGCACATCCTGGTTTGTCCCTGGACAGGACCAAAGTCAGCAAAATCCCCAAACAGACACCTTACTGACTGCGGCTTCATCTCAAGGATAAAAAAAGAGTATGCAATTTGTTCTCAGTCTTTAAGCTAAAAAGGCGGACACATTGAGATAATTACTTGACCGTGGTGTTCTTATGGTGTGACAATTTCTGAGAAAAAGTGAATAAACAACCAGAAGACACTGTGATATTTAGAGAAGAAGAAACAGAAAACGAAAGATCTCTGTACTGATGCAGAATGCATACTTTTATGGATTTATATTTAGCCAATTCAACCAAATCCTGGCCCCCCTCTATTCTAACCCCAAGAAACCCAAATCACCCAGAATAAAAATAATTGGTGGTCTCGTCTCCAGTTCTGACTGGAATGAAGTCTGTATGGAAGAGCCGCAGCTCCTGGCAGGCTTCCCGCCTCCAGTCTTATCCTGAGGAAGAGGAGATTTGGCCCCAGAACGGGTAAACATGCCGCGGTTTTAACCTCTGTCACCCAACATCCCTGACATGGCTCTATCTCAGCACACCAGGCAGTTGCATGAAAAGCCACAGGGCGGATTGGCGAGCGCAGGGAAACAAGGTATCCTCCTTGACCCAAAATGGTGGCCAAGTGCTTGTCGTGTTGGAGGTTGTTTAATCTGACAATTTTACATGCCTGTGAAACCCTGAGGAATTACTAACTCATGTCAGAATCTCCCCCCAATTAAGAGCTTATTGTTAACCTCATTCAAAATGTTTGCATCTGTTAAATCGCTGATGATAGTAGAAAGCGTAATATTGTTGAAAACCCTTTTCCTCCTTAACCCTCAGTACTGGGGCCCCTTCACCGCTCAAGGCAAAATGTGAGGGTTCATTTTAAATGGCAAACACTGTTATAAGAGGAGTATTGTAGTGAGAAATGGGCTGAAACTCTGGATCTTTGGAGCAGATAATCCTCCAATGTGACTGGGTATGTTTGCGTCAGAGGGCCACAGAAAGCCATGGTTTAAAATTTGATCAGTCTAAAAAAAAAGATCAGGGTTTAATAAAAGCAGAACATTAGGTCAGGTCACATTTTGTTATTGTATGTACACACATGATATTGTTTTATATGTTGCTGATTTCATGGCTAAGAATACTTGGCACTTTAGCTGAAACATAAGTATAAAACATAAGCCTCTAAAATGGCACTGAACACATCTTGACTTTATTTATATGTACATAAAAAATCTGTTCTCAGTCAGACATGAAATAAATGGGTGTGCCTACAATTGGACATCAGTCAAAGCTAAGGCATCAAAAGACTGTTCCTGGGGAAAGAATTAATTTTTTAACGACTAAAAATACCATATTTTAGTTTTAAAGTTGTTGTATGCTTTATGGGTATTATTTTAGTTGCTATTTTTGTGGTTTGTGGTTAGAGATGTAAATAGCAATAGTCTATCCATTACACAAACATTTAAAATCATTTTCAGGGTTTGTGCATTAGGAATTGTGCAGCAATTCTAATTGATTTGTGAGACTTATGGAAGGCACAGAGATTTTTTTTTTGTCATTGTTAATGTAATGTACATTCACATAGGCTTTTAAAAACAGAATCTGGTTGAAGAAGCCTGCTTCATTGTCGTCGTCTCCCCCCCGCCCCCCGCCGCCCCCATGAAACCAAACCTACATCCTTGAGAGTGTCAGCTGTTGGGTAAAAGAGTATGTTGATTGAGTTAACAATAGCTAAAATGTAAAAATAATTATAATGAGTCAGATTAATGAAGCACATTAAAGAAAAAAAGAAAAAAAGGCACTCATGAAGAAGTATTACTAAGGGAATAAGAATAAGAAAGAATAACAAAGTGTTTAAGCCGTGCACAAAAGGGAAAAAAAAACATTTTTGTTCAGTGTCTTTGGAAAATGGAAACACTTAAATTCCCTAACAATTGAAATAATATTACTCTCAGGTCTCCCGGTGATATATGAGCTATTTAAAAACCAACTAAAAGGTCATTGTTCATTCAGTCGACTCCTACTATTTTCCATTCATGGTAAAAGCGAGGAACTGAACATGATTGCAGGTTGGGAGCTGAGAAAGGCATCATCAGAGAGTTTGGGATAGGGTGTGGATGGCTGATGATGTGGAGGCTTCAGCTGAATTTCTGAACACACGCACGCTCACTTAGAAACGCACACACTCCAGCTTTCACCTATCAAGGAGTGGTGAGGACGCTCTGGATCGAAGGGAGGGACGCTGCTGGACTTATTATTACAGTGTAGTGTTCAGAGAGCAGAGTCTGATGACAAGACTGCTGAGACATTCAGTGGAGGGTTTCTGCTTCAAGACTGAACCAGATTTAACCAGAGCCTCTGTGAAGCTTCAGCCAAACCTCTCATCACCACACCACACACTGCTAGGCTGCACTTAAGTTCTGTGTGTATATTTGTGTTTGACTGTGTGCTGCAGAGCATGCATAGTATGTGTTTAAGCATTTCAGTATGGACCTGTATGGACTTGTGTGTATGTATCTATATAAATAGCATTTACATGGATGTATCTGTATGCATGTGTGTGTGTGTGTGTGTGTGTGTGTGTGAGAGAGACAGAGAGAGAGAGAGTTTGCATGTGTGAGTCTCTCTTTGCATATGTGCATATGTGTGCTCCTGTGTGTCTCAGTCTCACCATCAGTCGGGCACCAGAGAAAAACAATGGATTTTCCCTGAAGGAGGTAAAACAACAGTAGATTTATATTTCCCTCCTCCCTCCCCCCTCCCTTTACCGCCTACAACATATTACTTTCATTGGACTGGAACGCTCTCTTACCGTGAAAAGGCTCTGGCAAAACCCTCACGTCCCCCTTGTGCAGAATGTAGCGAGACTTGTACGCCTCCCTCAGCACTAATGCTGCCACACACATCGCCGGGGGGAGTCGACCCCTCGCCGCGCTCCTCTTTTTTCCCCTGCTGATGTTAAAGAACTGATGACTAAACAGCAGTTAGCCTACTTATTGTATTAACTACCTGTGGCTGTTGTTTCCATAATTTGGCTGACATTTATTCTGTGTAAAAGCAACTTTATGGGCTTACGCGAGGCAGAGCATGAAAAGCTGCCACAAGAAAAAATGGGGCAAATCAGTATGAGTGCAAGTTTTCACAAAATATTACAGCCAGTGTTAAATTTGAGGTTAACAACACTGTGAACACATTAAATGTCTGCAGAACACCAACATGACTTACATGTTGGAAGTCTGGGAATGAAACTGGAGGCTGTAACCTTGACTTTCAGAACTTAGCAGGGCTGTCAATTGTTCAAAAAAATCAAGTTCAAACATATTCAAACTAAAACATAGTTCATTCAAATTATTTTCATTCAAATTATTCATCTGTATTGACTCCTGTACTTCATTTGACAAGCTAACATTAATGTAAAGCAGTAACATTAGCCTGTCACATAAAGTAGAAGGCTGTTTTAAATTCAAATGCCTCCATACATTACTTCTCAGATGGTTAGGTGTGACTTTGGTGTAGCACTGCTCATTCCTTTTCCTCATCTTCCATTAGTGAAGAAGACAACAATAGCATAATTTACCAAGAACATGCTACGGGTCAGACAGACGATGTATTTTTCAAACGCCCACGCTGGTGTACATTGTGTATACAGATGATCACAGATCAAATCTTTTAATTTGTTTCCCACATTTAAGTGGTAGTTCGAATTTCAAATAAAAAGTGACAGCCCTAAAACCTACCCAACTGGTACTGCTAAATCTGAAACCCAAACCCGGAACAACATTATGTTTCTGGTTGCTTGCTTTAGTTATGTTGCCATAGATTCCTGATCTGCCCGGTTCTCTTCTTCAGACAGATACCAACAGGTGCATTTTCACAGTGGTTTGCTGCTTTGCACGATGGACTGAAAGTTCAGTGTGCTGAGTTACATTGATATTTAGGCCCAACATTTGGACCGAGTAACAAACACACACTGAGGCGAACACCATCACTTCTAAAATGAGGTGGTACCAATAGATTTAAAAATGTCTCCCCTAAGGACCAAATGAGCTCATCGCTGGTCAGAACCACCCTGTTAGTGATTACGAATGAAAGGCGAAGAGTCCGGTCATACAGCAAGCATTAAGTAGCTGTTGGCCTGGTGAGGAAAAGCCCCTGGCTGCCAGGCTGTCTGGGGTTGAAGTTTCATTATCATCTGCTATCAAGTGTCTTCCATTGAGCCTGATGAATCACAGGATTACAGGGGAAACAGTGCATTGTTGTCTGAAGGCGTCAGTGCCTCTGATCCATGTCTCTCCCCCCGCCCACCTCTTCTCCCCTTTGCCCGCCCTGGTCATAAACCCAGGCAGTGCCCCCCTCTCGCTCTCCTCTCTGTTACTATGTCTGTGTCTAGGTCTCTCTACCTCTCTCTATGTCTTCTCATCTACCAGTGGTCCCTCTGTCTCTTCCATGATGTCTGCCCCCTCCTGGAACGACTTCCTATGATGGATCACAAGCTGCAGCGCCACATTGACACACACTGGACTAACCTCTGTGCCGACGGCCTGGCTTTAATTAAAGGCGTAAATCAGCAGACTTTATCAATCAAGAAGACACCTGGATATCTGCAAGTCTGGGCTTTATTACTGCTCACACCATATATATTTGTACTAATACCAAAGAAAAAGATTAAGAGAAGAACACATGTCAAAGCTGCATTATGTGATTTTTTGGCCACTTGGGGACAGCAGAACAAAGCGTTAACACAACACTGAGATATTATGATCTCATAAAGTTGTTATGAGGAACATTTTAGCAAACAGTTATTTGCATACACATACAGCAGGAGTTGGAGTTGTGTTTGTGGTCACTTGATGAATGTAAGTCCAACATTCATTCAATATCTGCCTTTTAGCTCTTTGTTGGTCTCCACTAACTCTTAGGGAAAATATCTGGCTCTTTAGCTGCTAAATGCTTCACTAGCTAGTTGCTAGCTTTGTCTGCTTGCAGCTTGGTGCAGAGCAGGTAGCGTACAGTTGGTTTTTCAGAGCCTTTTTGCTGAAATCAGCTGTCTGCTGCAGGTGGAAACACAACTAATGAGAGGAAAACTTTGCGGGCTGGAAAACTAAAACAACGAGCTAAAAGATGCTAAAGGCTCATTAGAGCTGGAGGGAACTGTAAAGTTAGGTGCTAGCTCTGTGGATTCTACAAGCAATCCCTTTCCCTCTACACTTCACATTACAATCATTTGATACATTGTTGATACAAGAAATATTGATTAATGCAGCTTTAAAGATTTTTCTTAAGGATTTCAAACAATTTAGATCTGAATTTTACATCTCAGTGGGGCTGAGACAATCTCAGGAAGATTTTCTGTATGTATTCTCACACACTCTCCCTGCCTGTATGGGTATGCATAAGAGCCTGAGCATAAAGCACGGACTTGTCAAAGGAGACCGGTAAATGGAGGTGCTCTGTTTCATGAACTGTGACTGAACTTGTTCGAAATGGGTAGAAATGTTAGACAAATATGGTGTCTGAAAACCTCAGAAACGTCGTTCTTCCGCCCCTGCCTCAACCTCCCCCCCCTCAACCCTCTTCCCACCCCTCCTCCGCCCACAACCCTTCATCCTCTGCCAGTCCACGGCCTGACATTTTCCAAGGCTGCCAGGACAGGGGCCTGCATGTAAGAAAGAGAGAGAGAGACATAGAAACACACACACAGAGAGAGAGAGAGGCCCCTTAAACTAGATTTACAGTATGTTGAAGGGTTTTTTTCTCTCTGAGCTTTTCCACATAGCACGGTTCAGAAAGGTCATCAGTGGGCGCCTCACTTTCCCCTTCTTCGTCTTTTTTGGTAATTTACTTGCTTTTCTTCTCTTTTTCGTCATTCCAACTACATCAGCCCTTCAATAGTCACTGAATAGAGCTATAGAGTTTTCTTTTTAGTGGCAATTAAGCAAATAGAGTAAAAAATTAGATTCAAGGACAGAGATGGAACTTTGATTTCTACACAGAAAAAAATAACCATCTTAAAAGGTTAATTTGTCTTGAATTTTGAATAGCTGAATCAGTCATTCAGAAGATAATTTCTCAATCTTCCTTTTTGTTATTCCTCCTGGAATTATCCCATTCTATTGTCAGGATTTTAAATTTTTTTTTAATCACAATTACAACACTGAATATAAGACTTAAAGTTCATATGGATGGTTAAGATTTTTGCAGTGCATTAACCAGTCAGCCAAAGGAGGATACAGTCAGTGACAGTCTTGACAGTGCGGTGTTAAGACACCAGACAGATAAGTACAGTAAATTGCTCTTGTTGTTGTGATTACAGCTAGTTAGTCTACTGTAGCAGTAGAAAGTCCCTCCTTCCCCACACCTTCTAAGCCTACAGCGACATTAATAGCCCTCCCTTCCCCTTCTCTGCCTTCCCCTCCTCTCCCACACACAGAGCCCGCTGACAAAGACGCCCATTTTATGTGCCATGTTTGATTTGATAAGTGGCAAACCTGAGTGACGGGACGCCTTTGTGAGACAGAAGGGAAAAAAATCCCCCAGTCTATTGGTGGAGAACAATTATGACTAAGGGACTTCTGTGAAGTTTCTGTGTGTGTGTGTGTGTGTGTGTGTGTATGTGTCTGGGGGGGGGAGGAGAGAGTAAAATTGAGATAATAACCCTGCCTATTGTCTCGCATTCAGTTATGAGACAAAGGTGTGTCTTTGCCAGGGACAGGGATGAGCACGGTCCCGCCTGAGGCTTCTCACGGAGCTAGATGGCGTGTAATGGACTTGAACTGTGGATGTTTAAACTTTAACTTTTTGGAGCGAGGAGAGTTCACACAGAAAGGTACACTCTGATTACAATAGACTTCAAATCGTACAGTTGGACTTTTGTTAACTGACAATTGACTAACCCCCTCCCCCTGCACGCACAGCTTTGGATCTCTCTTTCTTTTCTCTCTCTTTCTCAGCTGATACTAGGTCTAACACTTCAATACAAGAACAACATTGCTACTTATTTCTTTCCTCTACATGTAAGTCATCATGTGGTGAGGATGCTGTTTTCTCTGGGATATGTAGCTTAAAGCCCTGGTCTATATATCATGTATGAAGCCAACAAGTATCAAGCTGTCTTGTAGCAATCGAGACAGCAAGTATATTTAAGACCCTTCTACAGGGTTCCTGTTTTAAAACAAACAGTCAAAAGTCAGCTGGAGGCTGAGTATTCAACCAATTCACAAAGCTGCTGTTAATTTAGATAGCTACAGCTAGACAATCATCTTAGATGAATAGGAGGTGTTCTTCTGTTTACACTTCTGGACCCATTTTTTCATAAAATGAGTAACTTAAAAACACATTAAACAAAACATACAGTAGCAGCACACAGAATCATGTGCCTAAAAAGGCGGACAGGAGGAAACGGATCTAGCTAAGGAAGCAATTACAAATTCCGATTGAATTTGCCTCTAAACCTTTCACTACATTTTTAAATGCCCTAATCAGGATCAGCTCATCTAGCTGCAAATCTGTCTGCAAGTGGTTCCAGGCTGCAGGGGCAGAGAACATAAAGGCCTGTTTGCCATATTCAGTGCGAACCTTCGGGACAGACAGTAATAGGGTGTCATTTGAGCCGTTGTAATTCATCATGATCATCATCATGAAATTCAATGGTTTGGATTAAAATCCTTTATAATGAAGTTTATCTGGTTTCGTAAGTTCAACCAAATGTGCACATCTGACAAAAAGCCAATGTTTTCCATTCATAAATTTCTGACCAATCATATTACATTACTCAATCACATTACTTCTGCACCAACCTCATTTTGTCTGGCAATCATTTCCAAAGAGAATGTTTTCCCACAATACATGCAAGTGACTCATGTCAGGCCCACTTAGAGACTGAATACTGTTCAACCATTGGTCCAGCTCCAAATATGAGACTCAAAACTCATGAACTGTAGCTGTCCCGTGTTATTGGAAGAACCTCCTTTTTTTTTTTTTCAAGGAAAAATCATAAAAGGTCATACGTTCTGCCACACAGCCCAGGTAATGCGCTGTGTAGGGCCATTCTGAAAGAAAAACAACAAGAAAAAAATCAATTTCCTTGTCACATAGCTTGACCCAAATCGGTTTGAAGTGAGTTACATGATCCACAAGGCCCTCCCGTTTCCTTCTCCAAACAGAGGGACCTGCACGGGGGTTGCAGAGAGCAAGAAAGAGGCTCATAAAGAGCCTCAGTCAGTAAATGCTTTGTCTCACAGTAAGCTATTATGGAAAAGGAAGTGTTTTGTGAATTCAAAACCTAATTTCCTGTGAAGGTACAAGCCACCACAAATGGAAATTGTTGGTATTTTATTCTATGAGTGCATTTATGGGCAAAAGCTTGTAAAATATAAACACTGAGGTACACTCAATCATGTTTTATCAGTGAAGGTCAGTTAAGTAAGTTTCAAATGCAAACATACATTCTTCACTCTTATGTCTCATATTCATGCCACAGAAATATTTTACAGATATGAAGATAGTATTTAAATGGCAGCTTGACAAAAAATTTACCCTTAAAACACCCTATGGTTAACACATAGGAAAAATAAGTTGACTGTACTGTAAAAACTTTATTTTTAAGCTCAACAAAAGTATATTCAGTACAGTACATGCAGGTCCAAGCACAACTGAGAGATACACACAAATATTTAAAGTCCCCCTCCAATGAAAAAAATGTTTTTCTTGTTCCTTCAGTTGGATGTTTGAGCTTCACTGTGTTTGATGATGATGTTTGTGCAGAGTTTGACACTAAAAGGCTGTTTTCACATTCATCTGCTGAAAGTGGAAAGTTTCTCTGTCCTCATTGACTACGTTTACACGCATATTAATATTCCACTATTATTCCGAATATGAGAATATTCCAAATTTGATAGAGGTCATGTAAACAGCATATTCCGTTTGGATATTTCTGAATTAGGTCTTATTCCAAATGTAGCATTTTCCGATGAAGACATATGGGATATGCTGATATTATTCAGATTTTAGCAGCATTCTTTGGACATGTATACAGCGCAGTCGGAATATCAATTAGGGTTTTTACCACAGTTTGTGACAGACAGCCCTCTTGCCTGTTTACCCCTGTGCAGGCAAAATGACATGCTGGAGCAGGACGGCAGACAGAGGAGAGGAATGAGAGGAGAGTGGAGAACTGTTCAGAGCAGGCTGGAAAAACAGAGCGCGCCTTCTCCACGACGGGGACGGAGGGGATTGGTTATTATCCTGACATGCAGCCATGGACTGACGATGATGACTCGGTGTGATGCACCAAAAACACTAAGCAGTGTGGTAAACATCATGGGACAACCTAGGCACTGGATGTGTCTGTAACTAGAAATTTATATTAGTCATATCAGTATCACTTATAAATATCAGGCAGCAGCTAACTAATGTTTTTCACCTCACTGGTTTACTTCACTGCCTGCAGAGATCTTGTGATTCCCGTTCCCACTGGAGCCGAGGGAAACCTTGAAAACCCTCTGCATGTAAATGGGAATATTAGTGGAATATTCATTTTCATTAGTCATGTAAACAGTTTAGTATTGTCTTTTTCAGAATGAGAAAACTGGAATATTTTGTGCATGTAAACATAGTCATTGAAAGTTTGGAAGCCAGCCAGTATTCAACTTACACAAGAGTGATGTGGAAACTTGAAGCCTCCAGTGCACAAACACTGAAAATGGACTTTTCTGTGAAGTAGGAGACATTTGTCCAGCAGTTAAACTTCTGAAATGAACAATATTTACATATTTGTAGATTCTTACATTTTTTAATGGAGGAGAAGGAATAGATGTAATTTCAAAGGATTTTAACAATATAATTTCACTTCTTTTGTGGAAAAAACAAATCAGACATAAAGTCTTATTCAAAGTAGAGTATTTTATGCACATCTTAAAACAGGTCTGGAGGGGATCTTTAAGTTATTTTTACTAGTGCAGTGCCCGTTCAAAACGTGCCTGTTGGGATCGGGCTCATTGTTTGGCCTACAGTTGATGTGAGGTGTGAATGAGTATATACACCAACAACATGAAAGAAACTAACATTCTAGTATACACAGATGTTATAAATAATAAGTGCTCTTACAGTAAATAAATGTTCTTTTCTCATTTCAAGTAAAATAAGGGCTGCATTTAAAAATAAAATATTGTGCATCCTAAAATAAAGTGGATTGGTCATACTGGGCTCTTAGATTGTTCCAACTTTCTGTGCCTTCAGTTCAGATTTGAGTGGGTATGTTTGTTCCAAAGATTTGTGCTTTGTCTGTAGTGGCACTTCACAATCACCACGGTCTTGGAGCATATGAGACAAACTGGTTTTGAACTCCCCATGGAAGTATCTCCTTTGTTTTATGTGCATAACTACAGTCATTGTGTTTTGGGCTCTGAGCGATTCCAAAATGTGGGTGACCTACACTCAACAATGTACCTGAACGCCTCCTGTGTAGACACAATGGTTCACTGGCTGCTGCTGATCTGCTAAACGTGCTGCTCACACTGTGTTTGCTCTAAAAGATTTCTGCTTTGTCTGTAGTGGTGCTTGCAGAATTCATTAACATTGACACAGATTCTGACGGTGAACTGATTCAAACTGCAAAATGTTTTAACAGGTTTAAACAAAGCATAATCTAAAGCCTCAGCTCGCTGTTAGTGGCGGACACAACAGATTTTCAAGCTCTGATTGGATATTACTTAACCAAATGTTCCTTTGGAGCTGTAGTTGACCGTCCTAACAATTTTATGAATACAGGCTTGTTTTGTACCTTTGAGATTCAAATCAGACAGCCAGATGTTTTCTCACATCTACTGATGATTCATTTTCATGTCTATCCAGACAAACATTGTCTACGCAGGAAATGAACAACACTCACAGTTTTACTTCTCTAAATGTCTCCTCTCTAACACTGGCTACATCCTCATTCCATACTACATACAAATTTTAAGCAGACTTTGAGTTTGTATGTTCACACTCAAAAATTGACAAAATAAAATATACTCAAAAAAGTCTATGCATAGGGGGAAAAAAGCTGTATTTTGAATGTGTTGTTGTTGATGATGTACACTGTTGTCCTACAAGGGAATGCAGGAAGGAAAAGGAGGTGATCACAGCTGCAAAAAATTTAATTACAGGTGGTGGTGAGACAGCTCCAACAAGATCTTGGAAAATGAAAAAATAGTATTTAGTATATGTAAAAACAATTGTCTTTATGTGAATTTTAATAAGCAGTGTCATGCGAAAGTCATACATCAAAAGACACAGATTTTATATCATGTCCTACATTATAAGTGTGTCTTGTGGGGAGAGGGAGATTCCTATTGTTGAATAGTGCAAAAAAGATTAAATACACCATGTCTTCGAGAACAAGAGTAGATTTTTATTAATTGTTTTGTCTTCTGTTAAATTATTATTTTTGTCCAAATGATTCCAACAACACGCACAGTGACTCACTCACTCTCATTCTTTATCACACCTTCCTCTGCAGTCTCTCCCTCCTCCTGTCTCTGAGCTGGACTGCAGATTTATGATGACTGATGGGCGGCAAGGCCCTCTGCTACACTTCTGTCAGCTGCCCTGCGCTTCGTTGCAACCAGACATGGCCAACCAGAGCGGGATATGCCACACATGCACGCCTGTGTTGATGTGATACTGACCAAACGACCCTCCACTGTAAAACATACTCGCTGTAACAGCCAGGACCCAACACACACACATGCAGATACACAGATCCCAAGGTGCTCTTTTGGCTCCATATGGATTCCAACTACTCTAGGCTTTATTTACCAACTGAAGAGGTAATGAAGGAAAATCACACAAAACCAGAGGTGGTGATGACGGAGGAGAGGAGAGGGAGGAGGCGCCATGAGGGGATGAGGAGAGAGATTTACTAATCCGGGTGGGAGGAAAAGGCGCTGTGATCTGTTCCTGTTCCTGTGAAATAAAATAGTGCCTCCTTTTGCTTGGTTCCGTTGAGTTTTTTTTTTTTTTTTGTCAGCGGATATGTGGGATTGAGTGCGTGTTTGTTTGTGAGGGTGGGAGGGTGTGGCCACGAGGAAGCAGAGGTCCAGGGAAGTTTGGGGGTGGCGGTGGGGATTATGGAATGGAGGGGTAGTAGCTGTGTTTGGGTTGAACGCCCGGAGCACAGCAGTGCGTCATCAGCATTTTACTGGACCCTCTCCACTAGCGCCATGAAGAACAAAGGCAACAAGCAAACTCACTGATGAATCACAAATGTCCAGGCAGATCTCCAAGACTTCCCAGCCACAGAGGCAGAGAAGCAGGGACACACACACCACCGATTATCGCAGCCGGTCCGCTGACGAGGAGGAGAGGGAGACAGAGAGGGGAGAGAGTATTCCTCTGTGTAGGGAAATGAGGATTTGTGGGAGGCTCTTGTGCTCACCCTCATGCCTGATGAGCGTGTGTGGGACGGATGAGGAGGAAGCACGGATGGACGGGCGGATGGATAGAAGAACTTAAGACTCCATAGCTCAAGGGAGCTGCAGTGTTTCGATGCCAGTTGCTATCAATGCACTGACTCATTCATCTTCATAGGCCAGGCCTCCTCGCTGACCGCAGGAACCATGGAAAACAAAGACTGGCTTTTTTATGATGGAAATCTCAGTTTAATGTGGATAACACTTTTCTATTTCAGCCATTGTTTAAAGTGAAAAGGGGGGTCATTTGAGCGCTGCAGCCAGACATTTTGAAAGTATACATAGTTTATATAAATGCATAAAGTGCTCGCTAGAGTTCTTGCACTTTGTAGTTGTTGGAGACAGGAAACTGTAATGACTACTTCAGTGCTCACAGAAAAATGTGTGCATGAGAATGGAAGGTAGTTTGTGACACATAATACAAGAAATCACATGTAAAAATCCATATGTGGATTCAAACCACACATGGTTTGCTGGTTTTTGTGTATGAACGTGTGAAATTTCCCATTTCCGTCATGGAAATGCTATCTCTCCCTGTGAATCATTACTTTTCATCAGAATTTAAAGGTACCCTTTGAATTTTTTTTTTTCTGTAAAGGCAGCCATGTTTACATTCAGTATCTTACAAAAACGCATTATGTGTATCCTTGACGCCTAACAAACACTGAATATGTATATATATATACGTCTTCATAAACTCCTCTGGTTTGTTTGCTAGTGAAGCACAATATACAGAGGTCACATACTTTATACATTACCTTTAACTTTCATCTGTGACACATAACTTTAAAATATGAAACAAATATTGTCATAGGTTACAAGTTGTCAGAGTATATGTGATGGAGTTAAAATAAAGTTCATGGATGTAAAAATCTGAGGAATTAAATTTTCCTCTGATGTATAAACTGCTGCCAGTGATGTCAAAATAATAATATGTCATGGGGTCAAACTCAGTTTTAAAACTCTGTAAGAGTATATTGTTCATGCAGAAGTGTTTGTAATTGTGTGTTTTTCCTCTTTACCACCCTTATGAAGGTCTATTTCAGCTCATATGCTAGATATTATCATCCCCCTTTACCCTTATAAACAAAGCTTCCACGGCGAATGCAAGTCCAGGAATGACAAGACAGGCAATTTACTCATTTTACAAATTGGTTGGGGCTGCTGTGATCTCGCAGCTACTGTGTCCAATTAATGCTGTGTTCTGCTGAGGCCGACAAGGACTGAACTAATGGACCTAAGGTATGCCCTGGCTCTGCATCTTCATTCCCAACACACAGTTACTCACTCACACACACACACACACACACACACACAGAGGCACGCAGACATCCACCACATGCGCCCTCGCCACCGCGACCCGGCAGTTTGGCACCAGCATCCACTGGGGGGAGGGAGGGGTGTGGGAAGAAGAGGAGGAGGGGGTTCAGGAGTTGTTCTAACACAGTGCGCGCTCTCTCTCTCTCTCTCTTTCTCTGTTTCTGTCTGTCTCTATCTTGTTCTCTCACTCCCAGTTCTCCCCATTTGTCCCTGTGGAATTGAAGCGTCTGCTCAGTTACTCTGTGCTACTTATAGAGTCAGTCCTATAGTGATGGGGAACTTTGTGGTGGTAAACACTGGCCATTACCCGTCTCGCTCCAGTCTAAGAGACGTCAGCATGGCTTGGAAAGCCTCTCCAAAATGCAGGGAATTATAGCCCTGTGTGTCACTCACTCGACCCGGCCAGAGACTCGCACCATTGTCTTTACTTTACTTTTTTAATGCTGCTGGTTAGTTTGATTGTGTGTGTGTTTGTGGTGAAGTGACTGAGTTCATTTCATGTATGTGTGTGTACGCTGCTTCATGCATTTGATCCTGTGTGTTTGTGGGGAAGTAAGTGCCCTTGTGTGTGCGTGTGTGTGCATGTGTATGTGTGTGTGTGTGTGTGTGTGCGTGTGTAATTCTGTGTGAGTGAGTAACTACTAAAAAGCTTCTGTTTTATGTTTGAGTTTCCATTGCCTATTTCCTGATCTCGTAAATGAGGTTTATTCACAAAAAAGGGCATCGTAAAAGTACATCCTATTTTCCCTTACAAACACTCAAAGGGGTGAATTTGCCCTGAAAACACAGCTTCTGTTATATTGATAGATGTTCATCCAAGCAGAAATGCTGAGCTGGCAGATGTCTATGCCTACTTTCTAATTGGCCGTCCTGCCAGGTGCGAAGGATAACAGCAGTCCTGAGATTTACCGAAGCGATTGTGCTACTGACAGACAAGACTCACCATCTGTGTATGACTTAGTGCCCTGCTGCCTTCATACAAGCCAAAGCAAAGACAATGCTCTGATAGCGCCTTTGTGATTTAGGAGTCCAGCGCTTGCGGCTGACAAGATCATTCCCTTAACCAAAAACTTCCTGTGTTGTATCCCAGAGCAGACTCATTCTGTCTCTCTTTGTTTCTCTTTGAATGAAATCAGTGGGGAGATGGAGTTGAAACAGATGGCATACATCATATTTTCTGGGTTGAAAAAAAACACAAGAGATCACACATGTAAAAATGTCTCAGAACAGTTTCAGAGTCAGTTTAACCGGAGATGTATGCACAACCACTCTGTACTATAATTTTGTTCATTAAAGGCAATGTGTGCATTGTGTAAGCAATATGTAATTAACTAAGGCATACTTTTTGTAATTAACAATATAATAACCAACCACGGAAGACAACACAAGTGAGCATGAAACAGATGGTTCATTGTAATATTAAAAAGATCTTTTTTATTGGCTATTTATGACATGAATTAAATAATCAGACAAGCAGTTGAAGTTACTTTGGCACTGGAGGTCCTGGATGATGTGGTATATACTGCGGTGACAGTAAAGATTCAAAACAGACATCATAGTTGAAGATTAGATTACCAACTGGGCAAAGTAGGCCACTGCCCCAGATCCTCAGGGGCCTAAAGCCAGGGAGTTGTGTTTAGTTTGTGATAAATTTATTCACAGAAAATGTGTTTGTTAGTTTGTTTGCCTCAGTGCATTCTTACAGATTTATGTGCCCTTGAGATGGTATAAATATCCTTTAGCCAGGATGATTGTGATGATGATGTTCCTCAAAAATCCTTAAACATACTGGGAATTTCATTTAACAACGACTGCGACTTAGAGAGAGCTGGATACCTAGTGTGATTGCAAAATCAATCCGAATGTTAATGCTTTGCTTCACTGTATGAGCTTAATTAAACAAAATAGAACATGATATGAGGAAAATTGGTAGTCTAGATCAGATTTGTTAGTATTTTCTAAAACTCCCATACCAACTGCCTTGGTATGGTGTACCTTGGTATTGGTATGCAGTGGCAGGAACATGACTGCTGAGGCGAGGGTGCACAGTCTGACAGGTGAAGCATGTTTGAGCCTGAAGACCTGATAATTGATGAAATGATTTTTTACTCATTATACCATCTGCCATTACCAGGAACTCCAGAGGCTCCTCACAATGACTGTTTAAGGTAATTATATCAATTTGTAAATTATTGATTTATTGATGTCCATGACGCCACACATGATGTTTTCGTGCATTACTTCCTGATAAGAGTCAACCTGTTCTCATTCCCAGGTCATCCAATACCGATGCTCTGTCACGCCCCTCTGATACTGACGCACAAGGTGCCCTTTAGTGTCTGTGTGTGAGATGCACTGGGCTTTCAACTTACTCCAATGTAAACCCATCCATGTCATTATTAGACACATTTTTCAATGTGCAGTAACACGCAGTTTGTGAAATTTAATCTATAAAGTCAGGTTAGGTTTAGGCACAAAAACCACTTGGTTAGAGTTAGGGAAAGATCATGGTTTGGGTTAAAATGGTTACTTGAAACATGGTTGGAAGCAGGAAGTAAACTCCTGCAGCAAAGTCCAACTTTTTGCCATCTATTTATCTTGCCATCCTCTCAACTCGCCACCTTTGAATGAGGAAATTTGCCACCTTATATAGACATCATCAGTCTCAAAGTGCCTATTTAGACATTGTGGGAGTTTTATAGAAGTCTATCAGACTACCCTGCACACTGAAAAATGACACTAAGGGGTATTTAATGAGTTTGAATTGAGAATGGGCTGTAAGAGTCCAGGTGTTGTGTGGTGATGATAAGTGTTGATAATACAACTGTTTTCTTATGAATGAAGTCTGATACTAATGTTACAGAGACAGAGGAGATACAGTAGAGGAGACAGGATAGGGGGGCTGATGGGGACTTTATCATGAAGAACAGAGTGCTGTCTGATGATAAGACCATATGCCTCATGCCATAACAAATGCTCTGGTTACCATAACATTTCATCTTGTAAGAGTGCTTGTGTGGGACAGGAAGTGTGCGTCTCTTTTGGGTGATGCTTTGCACTATTAAAAGCCTGTGCAGTTGTCAGGCTGTGTATCACTCTCCTGCTGATAGGCTGCTGTGTATTCCTCAGCCAGGACAGACCAGGGCTTGTGCTGGCTAATGTAAAACATTAGCAATATCCTGAGTCAACAGTCTCCCGCTCCGTTTGTTTGGATATCACATTTCCCTGGCAACTGGATATATTGTCAAGAGTACACTGGATCCCGGTGGAAGGTAAAAGCAGCGTACTTCCTTGCAAATTGGTTAACTGAAAGAGGCCACCAGTGGAGCCTGAAAGTTAATTTGACACTTAAGTAAATAGAGTTACAGAGGAGGGAAGAAGGCCAGGCTGTTATTGTTTGCACAGAGGGTTGGGAGGTTGTGCCATGACAGAGGAAAGTAACGGACATCAACTAACAGTGATCACCGCTCTCTGGTTCAATGTCAACATTGGCAACACATTTTTATTGTAATGCTAAAACCTCCTCTTTTATCTTTACAGGTTGCAGAAGCAAAGAACATTTGGCTGTTGCATGCTTGAGGCTTAAACAAGACTCCAGCAGCTGTGCCCACTGACTCATTTGCAACACTATTCTACCAACAGAAAATGGGAGCCAAGAACTTCACTAGACAGGAATGCAGAGTGTAATGCTGTCATTTAGTTTCCAGTGAGGAGAGAGGGTGGTGATGGCTGGGGATATTTTCATTAGCGATGGGGTTAGAGGAAGTGAGGGAGTTGGAGAAAATGGGCCTTGGTTTACAAGGTTCAGTTGTTTATCCAACAATTTTTCTTGCATAATCACCCGGGTGAGCCATCTACCACATTAGCCTGTGATGTGATACATTTTGTGTGAAGATTTTTGGAAAGTGTATCCCAAACTCATTACTGGTAATCAGAAGCACTTATTTAAGTTCTGCTGACCAATCCAAGAAAAGCAACATGAACCATTTACTTTTGGATTAGATGATCCTTAATTCTAAATTTGAAATCAGAGCCAATTGTGCTCAGATTTCCTCTGTAATGGAAGTTAAACATTTCCCTGCACACTAAACCCCCTTTCACACATGCAGTCTATCCCTGAAATGTTCAGGCACATTTCCTGCATGGGGTCATGTGTGAATGGGAGCAGGGATCGATATTCAGGGAAATCTGTACCACCAATTTCCCTCTTCAAGATCTAGTAACATTTCAGGCAAAATACTGGTGCAGCTGTGTTGTGAATGAAAGCAGTAACACTGCAGGGACAAGCACGTGAAGGGTACGTCCGTCTGACGAAAGACGTTTTCACGTGGAGCGACCCTAACCCGATCACAAGACTCTGCTGATGACATATTTGAATCTGCGACTTCTTTACGGTTGCCTTGCTAATGCTTTCACGGATGATTGATAACTAACAAGCAATAGAAGTTCTTTTGTTTGCAAACAAGCTTCTTTTTTCAAGAATGGCTGGAAACTGGATAGATGCAGTTTATGGCGGTTGGCATCCATAAGTGTTGCATTATCGCCATCTGCTGGACCGTCCCTTGTCCCATCTATTCTGTCATTGCCATAGCATGTGTGAAAAGGCGCAAGACGGAAATGTTCCTGAATGTAGCTGCATGTATGAATAGTGAAAATCACTAGCGGTGAATGAAAGCTTATCTCAGCAATTTAGCGGGAACTACTGTATGTGTGAAAGAGGCTTAACACTGATGCATACACACTACTGTAACTATAGTGTTTCTCTCTTAGTTTCAAGTCATCTGCTGCAGAAAACTCTTCAAATATATGATCATTTCCATCACATGCATTCTAACACTATTTTACAGTACTTATACTGTCATAACAGGCATAACTGTCCATTTGCACAGCTAAGCACATGATATGACAGTATTTTCTCTGTCAATTAAACTGTTTCCTCGGAATGGTCCTCTCATATTTGATTAGCAGCACCAGCAAAATCCTAATGCAATAAAGACAAAATGGCTGGAGTTTATTGAAAAATTAGCTAGTGCTGCTTATACAAATAAATGATTTTTGTAGCTGTAGCATTTCTACACTCTAAAGTTAACCCTACTGCAGAATCTTTGTGCAAACAAACTCATGTTGTGCAGATGATCACCATTAAGACTCTCAGAAGTTTCAATTCCAGCAAAGCTTTCAGCATTTCAAGATACAGTGCCTGAATACATATGTCATACCTTTCAATATCATTAAAATGTTAAGTATTTACAAATCCTGTAGATTTATTACAATTTTATTTGTTTTTAGACAAACCCCAAGAAGAATTAAGCCAATTCATAAAAAAACAGAATGTTTGACTAATTAAACTATAATGAAAGAACAAACTGCAACAAAAGTCAGCACAGCCTTCATTAGTGAGACTCCATTCTTTTAGTATTTAATATTTTGTATGCCCACCTTTATTTTTATGACAGATTTGATCCTCCTAGTTATGGATGATACCAGTCTAAATCTTTGAAATATGTTGTAATTCTTCACAGATGTTGCTTTACCTTCCTCTTTAAAATACTCTAAAGGTTTTCTATTGGATTCAAGCCAGGGGACATACTTGGCCAGGTCATAGTTTTCACTTTTTTCTTCTTTAAAAAATCTTATTTGATTTTTGCAGTGTGTTTTGGATCATTGTCATGTTGGAAAATTCCTCTCCTGCCAACCTTCTTGAGACTGGGAGTCATCTTTTCATTCAGTATTTGGGTAAACAAACTTGCATTCATAGTCCCATCTGTAAATGTCATCTCCCCTACACCTTTCGCATTCATGCAGCCCCATATCAGCACACTCCCACCTCCATGTTTCACAGTCGGCACTATGTAGTCACTGTGGTAGTCCTGGCCAAGTCCACGCCAAACATACTGGACCCCATCTGATTCAAACAAATTTACTGTGGTTTAATCTGACCAAAGAATGTGCTGCCAATATTCATCGGGCTTCTTTTCATGTTTTTTGGCAAAGTTTAATCTTGCAGTTTTATGCCGATTTGTGAGCAATGGTTTTCTTCTTGGAAGTCGTCCATAGAGGTTTACTTCTTGCAATGTCTTTCACACTGTTCCACAGATAATCCTTGTGCCAAGTCAGAAGCACTTGCTCGTCTGTTTTTCAATGCAGGATTGTATAAATAGTGAATTGTGTGTGCCATCATTTTTCGAGGACGGCCACTGCACCTTCTGTTATTGGTAGTATGGGTCCTCCTGTACCCTCTCCCATCTTTATGAAGTCTCACAATCTGATTCCTTACTTGTTCAGGCAATTCCTAACCATGTGGAGCCATGTTGCATTAGACTTTACCCACACCAAAATTGAGAAAGTTGTGGTGTTCACGGGTTCTTTTATAACCTTGTTCAGGCAGTTAGTCTTAATTGGAAGTCACAGGTGTACTCACTTTTGTTTCATTGAGGTTGGACTTTGAGGCCTGAATTTTCAATGTAATCTATCTGACCTGTTTTTAATTATAAATAAAATCAAATACTCTACATTCTGCCCTAATACTACAATTATTGTAAGATGATACAGTGTTTAATCATTTAACATTTTAGTGATATTGCACATGGGTGTACTCAGTTTTGTTATTTACTGTATGTGAACTAAATATGAAGCTACTGCTTGCAGCTAGTTATCTTAGCTTACTAACAATATTAACTTGTATCTTGTTTGGATGGTTAACATATTTATTAATGAGATTTAAAGGTACTGGTAGACACATTTTGTTACCTTCAGACAGAGCCTCTTTCCAGTCTTTATGCCAAACTAGCTAATGTGCCAACCAGCTACTGGCTGTAACTTCATATTCATATGATCATATTTAATGTACAAACATGAAAATGGTATCAATCTTCTGTCAAACTATTCATTTACGAGAAGTGCTATACAAATAAAGCTCATTATAATGCATCGTATATAAACATTTCCTGAAAATTCATATATAATTCATATTTGCTATCTTTACATACTTTGAGATAGATTTTAACTGAGACTATGTAACTTTTGAAAATGGCAAATGCTAAAATATAATTTAACAGAAGAAGAGGCACAGGTAGAGAAGAGTTATAAAGCTAGCAAACTGACTAAGTAATGTCAATCACACTCAAATATGTAGCTAAAGTTTGCTAACATTAGCCACCATAAGCTACTGGTCATACCAGACCAAATTATGTTGTAGCAGCAAAACTCCGTAGTGTATGGAACAGAGCAAGAGTGAATTTTATTAATTATGAGTTAAAGTTTTCATTCGTGAGAAGAGGATTGTGTTTTTTTCTTCTTTAAAAAGTTACATAGTCTCACTTTAACTCTCTGTGAGAACTCAATCACAGAGTGTTGACTGGTCCTTCACTGGCCTTCAACTTGGACAATATTGTTTGAAACACTTAAGATATCCTGGCATCCATGAGAATTGTCTGATTATGTGTTTCACCACCTGTAGCCAAGGAAAGCTCCCCTGTCTTAACTCTGCTGCTTCTGTCTCTACTGTATGATATTCTGCAGTGAAAACCCCCTCGTGTGTTAAGTAATCTTGTAATGTAAAACCTCTAACTGTAAAATGTTATTAAATAAAGGTCTCATGTAGGTTCATGCTGTGTTCTCCCCTCAGAGGCCAAAGATAATCTCTCTGATCTACTGGCTGTCCAAGTCACTTGGCAGTTAGTAATGGCTGCTGGCTGGAGTCATGACAAGTCTGATATTAAGAGATCTTCCAGACTACAAAAAAGATAAATAAAAAATAAAAAAATTAAAAAATCCCCTAATCAATAAGAAAAAATAGCTGCTTTGCACTTAACACTTAACTTCAAGGAATATCATTATTATTTTTTTTTTGTTTCTCAAGCATATTGTCCAGTATTTCCTTTTTCATTCTTTCTTCCCTTTTATTTAAGAATATCTTTATGTAGGCAGTAAATTTATCTTGTTAGGAGTGAAACTAAATGGGGATTATTTCAGAGTGAAGATTCTGCATGAAATGAAGATGAGTACATTCACCTCATGTAAGTATTTGTTTGCAGCAGACTACCCTGAGTGCTTGTTTCCATTTTAACTGCTGTGAACACACTGCGTGACTGAGTCCACTCAGCGCTGACACAGCATCCGAGTGATGGAAAAGACAAGTAAGTGGACGGGCGCCATAAACAACGAGAAGCGGTGGCCTCAATCAGAAGCCATTCATTTTAGACCGCTGCACTGCATTTATTTCATTTCCTGTCTCACTTTGTCTTCGCAGTGGGAATAATGGGCTGGGTAATAAGAAGGGACTGGGATAATGGGAGATTCTGGCCCCTGCCTCTTTAATGAGACTGTGGGATCTGGGCTGGAGGAGAGGGAGAGGTTTATGCCAAATGCTGGAAAAACTAGAATCAGGGGGATATTGAGAATGCTGGTGTTAGCTTGTTATTGTTACACAGATGGAGAAAATGATGATTGATAGCATACTCAAGTAACTGTGTTGTGTATGACTTGAGAAAGAAATGATGATGTAAATACATCACTTTCATGTCTGACACTGTGTGAGCAGGATTTTGAGGGGAAAAACCAGAATGAAAAAAAGAAAAAATCTTATCTGAACCCATCATGTAAGTTTGACCTTTTGTAAGAATGTTTGTCATGTGTTCAAGCACATGAGCAACTCTCTTAATAGATGCAAAAGGTCTCTCTCTCTCTCTCTCTCTCTCTCTCTCTCTCACACACACACACACACACACACACACACACACACACACACACACAGTGGAACCATTTCCAGGCAGGACTATTTATCTTCATGAATAAAATGAATGAGCCCAGCGATCCACAGAATTATTTTTATGAATGGACATTGAGAGTTGGACGACTGAGAAATGGATTTTTCATGTAATTAAATCAAATAGCTGTCTGCCATGAGAGCTTTATTAGAGCACCACTTCTCCAAGCTCGCAGCAAAAACACTTCTCATGGCACAGTGACTCTTTGTCCAGCAAACAAGGCAGAAAAAATGTATTTTCCACAACTTAGTCACTTGCCCCTCTTTAATAAATCAACTCTCTTCCTAGTGGGGACCGGTGGCCTCACAGCACTGTATCCTGTTTCACTGCTTGTTATTGTATAGACATACTTTTTCTTAGCAAAAGGCACACGCATGCATTTCTCCAGAGGCAACCATTTTCATCAAAACCAGCGTGTTTGGATTTACATGTTATAAATGTATAGGTTTGCAAAACTACCCCTGTGCAATTACAGTGGTATGGTCTGTTTCCTTATGTGAGGCGACCTTGAGTTGCCTGGCTGAGCAGTATGTGAATCTTTACGCTTTGTGTGTGTGTATAAAAGAGAAAACGTGGCCCCAAATTATCTCCATGTGGGTTTGATTAACGCCAGTATGAGGGGAACAGCATAGACCTAGTGTCCTGTAGCAAGTGTCCTGCAGTGGGTCCCCACCCAGCCACCACAGACTTCAGGGAGCAGGGAACACCCAAGATGGCACCTTACTGGTGTGTAGCTCCTCGTCAATCCAAATAAAGGCAGGAAAATTCTTACAAGCCCTCTAGTCCAGAGGTGGACTACAGTCATTGTTTTGTAAGTCACAAGTAAGTCTCAAGTATTGCCTGTGAAGTCCTTAGTCAAGACCAACAAGTCCTAAGTTCCACTGCAGAATATCCTACAGTGGTCGTTAGAGTTTAGACAGGGGAGCTTACCTTGGCCACAGGTAGTGACGTAAATGATCAGATAATTCCACACGGTTGCCAGGACATCTAAAGTAGTTCAAGGCCAGTGAGGGGCCAGTCAACTCCCTATGGGACAGCTTTGACTACAAGCATACCATGATTGACAAGTAATGATTGACTTCTAACATAAAAGTTCAAGCGGGACTAAGTAACTATTTAAAGAACAAAACAACATGTCAAGACTGACAAGTTTTGATTTTTATCAAATCTAAATCTGGTTTTCAAACTTTTATTGACTCCATTTGCTCAACATTTGTAATCTAAATTAAAAAATAACAGAAACTCAAAGATATGAGGAGATCAGTACTTTTATTGGCTAAGAAGGCAAATAGACTACAGTTTTGAGTGTAACTATTTGTAAAAACCCACAGAAGATAAGAAATTCTGATTAATACATCTGACACATTTAAAAAATGTCGTATTTTTCTGTACTTATTTTTCATGAGCTACTTGCTCCAAGTACTAAAATAACTGTAGGAGCCATGAATTGATTTATTGTGAATTTAGAATGAATTGTAAATAGGTAATTTTGTGATGGTTTATATTTTGGTTATTTTTATTGTTTATTTGTTATGGTACAATCTCTGTGAAAGCCCAGTGAAATGGGCCGTGATATTCGTATAGTTAATATAAGTACCTGTTGACCTGCATGACGGCTGGTAAGAAAGAGAGAGAGGGTAAGTGAGTCGCTGTATAATTTGTTGACCGCTGTTTTTGCCTCTGATTGCTACAAGGACATTAGCCAGACAACAGCCAAAAGTTTCATTTTGGCCTTTTGTGGCTTTTGCTATTATCATTTAATTATGTACAGCGGATACAGAAGTGTGGACAAGGTTGTCATTAAAATCTGTTGCCAGGAAAATGAAGACCTGATTCACTGATTTTTTTGCCATGCTAGTGACGTGGTTTAGGAATGGCAATGTCAGTTTGATTTCACCACTTTTTCCCTCTAGTGTCACTATGACATTTATGGTTTTCAATGAATTGTCTCAACAACTATTGAATGAACTGCCATCTTGGATCCACAAGATGAATTGTAATAACTTTGGTGATCCCTTCACTTGTCATCTAGAGCCATCATCAGGTCAAAATTAGAATTTTTATAATACTTTAGTTTATGACTAAATGCCTTTAATATTGATAACATTCCCATCAGCCCCGGCTGCATTTTGCGTTTAGTGCTTAATTGCAAATGTTCACACAATAACGAGCAAAAAACTAAGATGGTAAACATTGTACCTGCTTGACATCAGCATGTTAGTATTGTAACTGAGAGGATGTTAGCATACTGACATTAGCATTTAGCTCAAAGTACCCAAGCACAGCCTCAAAGAGCTGATAGCATGGGTATGGACTTTTAGGGGAATATTTGTAAGCCATTACAAATTACCATCAGGGGTTCAAAACTCTGCATCACTGCATTTTTTCAGTTTATTGGGGTGTTTACAAAGACTAAATATGTAATTAATCACAGTTCATCTGATTTGCATGAAGAGCCGCTAAATAAGAGCTGAAACTGGGTTGTTTTGATGCATGTTGTGCATATCTGGAAAGAAATGGAGCACAAAAGTGTTTTCTGCTGCTTAACTTGGAATACTGGTTAAACAGAAGACACGTTTGGGAGTTCAAGCTTGCATTCATTTAGTAAATAAGGACACGGAATTTGACTGTCTGAGAGTCTTTTTTGATTTTGTCAAGTGTAAGGTCAATAGACGCCATGCTGTAGCCATATCCTTTTAACTTTCTACAGACATCGCACTCACAAACAAATCCTTCATGTCCAACAAGGCCTCCCACTATGTTCACATTACCTAATCAGTAGCTTAAATAGTCTGCCAAGTAGCCAGCACAACTGAAATACCAGCGCATGTTTTAATCCTGTAAGAATTCAAGCGACTTTGACTAATCCTTTTGTGTTTGTGAGGAGAAGTTGAGCCCGGCCATAGCGTGACAGCACCTCTGACATACATAGATATCTCTAGAATTCTCTTCCTCCTTTTTTTCTTGGAATATGTTGGTTTCTTGAACATGCGATCACGTCCGCGACAGGATTAGACATATTTGTTCAGTTTTTATTTTTATCTACATTCACAGACATCAGGCTGTGGGATCTTGTTGATAAAAATGTTTCTGTCTGTCACCATGAGTGTCACGTTGGTCTGACAGGATCCTCAGAGGATCCAGGGAAGAGGAAGGAATGGAAGGAAAGAAGGTGGTGGTATAGTGGTGGTGGTGGGGGTGGGGGTGGGGGGTTGATGTGAGGAGGATGACGGGGAGAGAAGGAGAAAAGAATGCGTGAAGGCCAAATGTTTTGACAAATATTGTGTGCTGGTGTGCGTCGTACCAGATACAATCAGGGGACTTGAGCGTCTGCCAAGTTGCTGTATCATGGAGATAGTAAATCAGTGCCGTATGAGACTCACAAGATTAGAAGAGCAAAGAGAGAAAACATCCCATAAATTCCAGACCAGGATGACACGATGCATGTTGAAAGAAAGACAAGAAAAATGAAAGACAGAGTCCTTGAATATGGATGTTCATTTCTCCTGTTGAGTTTCATTTTTGCATTAATCTGACAGCTCATTACACTTGAGCCTTCTCTTCCTTTGCTTGTAATCTCCAAATCGGAAATCAGACAGGCTCGGAAAAATGGAAAATGCAGACTAATAATTTGCATAAGTCAAGCGAGACCTCGGGTGAAAGAGAAGAGGGATTTTTTTTTTTTTTTTTTATAAAAGAAATTTGGGGGGTTGGGGAGAGAAAAAGTTTGAAGTCGTGTGAGGAGAGGGTGGCTGGAGGTGGTTTCCAGGGAAATGAGGCCATATCTGATTCTCTCTGCTGACAAACATGCTGCCAGGTTGAGGCCTGCTCTTAGGCAAGACCCACAGAAGCCACATCTCTCTCCCTCTCTCCGTTGTTATTTGAGGGTTTTCTTGGCAGTGTTCAGGCACAGGATGCAAGCCATTTGCTGCAGGAAAGTATAACCGCATTGTCTGAGCTCGGACGGCCTAATTGCCCCACAACAAACAAAGTGTAAACTGAGGCTGATTATAATTTGAGCCCTGAGCCTCAGTCTGCTGATTGTAGAGGGGGGCCTCCAGCATCTATTTCATTAAGTCCCCGGGGCCAGCAGACTGAAGGGTAGGAACTCTTATGGATATATATTTACCCACATTTCTTGTGGTGTGTGGTCAAGCGAGGTTAGATCCAAAATGAAGGTCTCTTTTCATTCCTCGCAGCCCAGCAGTAAATAAGTATGTAACACAAGCACAGGCACACAGACTGTAATAAGCTAGCCGCAGTGCGCTATGCGCCGCTGTGTGTCCGAATGCAAAGGTGACACAGTGAAAGAGAACAGTCCATGGCCCAGTTTCAACCCGGTGCAGCGTCTGCCTCCATTGCTTCCTCATGTCCTCTGCTATTAATGAACAACATGCCGAGCGGCACATAAAGGAAACACTTCACACATCTTTGTCTTTGTTTCTTTCCAACAAGGCTCGCTCTAATGGTGTCCTAATGTGTTTGTACAGCGTCCAAAAAAAGCAAACACTTCCCTCCTTCATGGCTCCTGTTTTTCAGCCGATCTTGATCCCCGTTGAAGCCTCAAACTATAGCGCAGACAGTTAAAATAAACAGGATGTCCGATACGTTTGTACATCTAAGATCTGTTTGCAGATGACATTCAAAGAATAAATCAACTTATCAGTCAAGATCTCACCAAACTTTCATCACATGCCATTACACTTAGTATGGTTTTTCAAGTCAGGAGAGTTTATTTTCTCAAATGTTAACTTTTTGGAAAGTTTCTTTTTTGACAGTTCTAGAGATGCGTGTCTCTACCTCCCAGACGATTATAGTGACCAAATGAAAATTAATTATTTCCTTGATTTTTATTTTAAACACTGAATTATAAAGGCCCAAGAAAACAATGTCTTCTGCCGCACCAACAGCAGAAAAAATTCCCGACCTTATGCTACGCTAAAGTGGTATCAATCTTCTCATCTTCTTGGCAGAGAAAGCGATCGATACTTAGAAAGGTCGTTCATATCATTTTCATTTACAAATTTCATGCAAACGTGGGTGAGATGGTGGTGGTTTATTGCGTATATTACAGACATAACAACGTATTGTGGTGAAGTAGCACTCCTGACTTGTGGAGGACACGTACCAGCCATTGTGTTGTCTCTTGTGTTAGGGAGGGATGATGTTTGTAGATCATGTCACACAAACTGTCACGTTAGGATGAAATGCAGAGAGAGAATTTTAAGTGGAATGAAGGGGTGAGTGAGTAAGTAGAGAGAAGAAGAGAAGCTGAAAAGGAGACTGCAGAACAGAAAACACAGCAGCTCAAAGCACTCTTCACTCAGAAGCTTGTCTGTGTCTTTTTTTTTTTTTTCTCTCTCTCCCCTCCCTCTCTCTCATTCTCTCGGGGGGTTATTATTGTTAATCATCTTATTACTGAAGCCAGAGTGAATCCCAGGTTCTGGGCCAGATGAAAGGTCGCAGCCGCTGAGTTCCGCAGACACCAAGCCGTCAACAGATCAAAGCCGATGCTCTCTGATGATCCTACACCATGTCGCTTTGATACTGTAGCACACAAAGAAGCGTAGGCCTTGGCCGGATGACAAAGTTTGATCGCACTTTTCAACTGATACCTTTACCCTTTCCTTTCAAAGTCATGCAGTGTACTGCCTTGATAATACGTCTCTTTATGCACCAACGGTTTGTGGTGCATAGGCAGGTCGATGCGCCTCACTCACCTTGTTGTCGTGAGAAGGGTCCTGAAATACACAATTCTGAAAGAGTGGGATTAGCTTTTGAAGTCAGTACTGTAATTACATGTGGATGTTTTTGGGAACAAAAGTCAGATTGCAACTTTTACTGAAAAATTAGTTGTTTTGTATTAACCATTTGACAGAAAATCAATGAGATGCTGTTCTGTTAATCAATTGTTTATGCCATTCCTCAAGAAAAAGCAAAAAAGGTCAGATACTCCTTAGTTTTCCTCCAAAGTGTAAGGACAAGCTGCCCATCCCTGACCCATATGACCGTGATCTGAATATCTTAATGTCCTGGACTGTAGGAGAGAGAACAAACAGTAATGAAAACAATAATCAATTGCAGCCCTTCCTATCTATAACTACAACAGAAGAAGTGCTCTCTTTCACAATGTAAGCAAATCTTTAAAAATGTAGTTCAAAAGGCATAGAGCCATTTTAGCTGGAAGGTTGGGTTTGCAAGTTGTAAAAGTTAGGAAAGGTTGTCAAAAAAAAGTGGGAGAGGATTTCCAACAGAGTAAAATTCTACATTGTGCTTTAAGTGATGAAAAAGCTACTAAGTGTCTTTGTTTTATGGTGAAATTCAACAGATTTTGTGGAGCACCAAAAGTTGCAATTAGTGGACAAGGCTTTAGAAAATTCCCACGGAAGTTAGACAAAGGTTTTAAAAAAGTAGTACCGATATTTCTTCACTTGCGGACAAAATGAAAACATACTGTATGCCTGAAGTTGTAAGATAAATATATGAGTACATTTTAGCCAGTTTTGATGTTGTAAGATGTATCAAATGTATAATCTTGAACAGTAGGAGGCCGAAAGCGGGTACAGGAAGTTGTATTGCTTATTCTTTTAAATGCCTCTTTCCACCACTCTGTGAAATATATATCTACTCTTTCTACGCCTCGGAAGTTGCATTGTTTAGCTTTGAAGTCCTTTGATAAAAACTGCTATCACACTGCTACTTTATTTTTTATTTTTCTATTGTCCACACAGCATTCACAACACACATTAACATTGCTAGATAACACATCAAGGTAGATCGAGTTCTCTGAGGTACATACTTCACTGTCTAGACTCCTGACAAACTTGATATCTGCTATGATACCGTGGCCCGGACTCTGTCTGCTTTCACATACAGAGGCTGTTTAGCTACCGGAGGCTCACAGACACCCGGCAGGAGACCGCCTCCCCCTGTGGCGCAGCAGTGTGAGGTGTGAATGAGTTTCTGTTACGACCTCCTGACCTCTTCCTGTCTCAGGACCTGCAGTCAGTTAGGAGTCAGAGGTCATCTCTTCCTTGATAAACCCCCTGAGCGCTGGCTGCTTCACACTGGCTGAGAGGGGACATGGAGTGAGGATTAGCCTGCCTTTGATCGATTAGCCTCCAAGCTCAGGCAGGAAGCGGGAGATATGGACCTGATTGGAAGAATTGTGCTGTAACTTGTTTTTCACTTCTGTTTACATTCCCAGCATCTACTGAGAAGATAAATTTTCCTCCATGCCAGTTTGTGCATGATTGACAGTTTAGAGGGGAATTAATGTAGAAATGAAGCAATTACAAGCCATTTATTTCAGTTACATGAACACAGAACAAGAATAGACTTTAGTACAAGCTCTCAGCCCCTCCAAAGAAAATCTGATAGGAGCAGCAGCAGTCAGCCAAAGAGATGTCTGGCCTGTCAAATCAAACTGCAAAGCTGCTGGCGCTTTATTTTGTACACATTCTCCACAACTGATATGAAGGCTGAGAAAGCCCCTTTCTTTTCTCACTGGCTCAGTGATACAGCATCCACTCATGACCACCACCGTCAGGACAGAGACATGAACTGCATGTCAGATTAGGAAAGCTTTCCTTGTGTGAGTAGAGGAAACCTTGAGTCTGGTTGTGATTATCCTTTCACCAGTAAGATAATTTGTATCCTTATGATTTTAGGGTGAGCAGGTTTATTTGGCCAGCACATGAACTGTCAAATGATGACACGTGTGCTAGGACCACTTTCAGTAGAAGGCAACAGAGCAAGAATTAAACATGTTTTGTTGAACAAATATCTGTCAGAGCTGGATGAGTTTTGTCAGCAAAATCTTTTGTTGTTTCGTTAGAGGGCAAAAAATCAACCCCACGTGTGTGTGTTAAGATCTTCTTCTCCAAACCATGACCTCAGCCTTTGGCGGGCTGAACTGTTGTCTTTGTAACCTCAGAGATGACCAAGTCTTTCATGTCCAAAGTGACCAGACGGTTGTCCACTCCCCAAGCTGTAGGAGACGAAGCCAGACAGTAACAACAATGACATCAGTGATTAGTGATGCTGACTGCATGGGACTGTGTTTATGTTTTTCCCAGACACATCAGCAGGTCCTTGGGAGACAGCTTGTCGAAAAGAGACAGACACACTGACAAACAAACAGTAAGAGAGCCTCTGAGTATTTGACTATGCAAAGTCAATGACAATTTGTGGGTCAGAGAGAGGCAAACAAGCATTATGCATGCTCACAAAGGACATGCCTGGAGGAACATAAGAAGACACAGATGCTGTAAAAACACACACACAATGCATACACAAGTAGACCAGTCATTAGTTTTTTGTTTGTTTGTTTGTTTGTTTGTTTGTTTGTTTATTTGGTGGTGGGAGAGAGGCTACTCTGCATTACGAGGGATTACTGGTGCATACTGGCTGCCGCTAAATAGCCAGTTGAAAGTGAACTTCACTGCTCATGTTATTAATGTGGCCTTCCTGCATTTTGCTCAAGCTTTTTATGTTTTTCCGTTTTCTGTCTGCGTGTTTTGATCGCTCCCTGAGCTGGAATACATTCTGTCGAACTGGTGGACTTTGGATTATCTCAAGTAAAGTACTGTTTATCTTCTCTACTGGGATTTACAGATTTCGGATTATTAAATATGAAGTGCTTCTTACCTTTTCTACTGGGCTTTATGGATTTTTGGATTATTCAGTATAAAGTGCTTCCTACCTGTTCTTTTAAGATCCCTTTTCTCCAGAGGACAGCAGCTGTCTCTTCATCCGGCCTGCCAACTCAGGTGTGCCACAAAGCCCTGTCCGGCTCCCCTGTACTCTCTATCAGCACGGAAATCACCCACAGCTGCACTGTCACTAATGGACTCTCGTGACTGGGATTTTTCTTCAACTGGAGCTCCCCTCATGTTTGCTGTAATGATCTCCACTGTATGACTGTGACTGTGGTTGTTACCAACACTGCCACTCTGCCCAAATGACGCAACTGCTTTAATTATGACACCGCCACACAGCTACGGGGTTTACGCAGCTTCTTAATTACACCTGACAAGGGTTTTTTTTTAATCCACTGTCAAGAGTTTGGGATTTTAAGAAACAGACCTCATCTATAGAGGCTCATGCATCAAGCCTTGTCCAGACCTTATCCATAGAGGCTTGCGCCATGGTGTAATACGGAAGCAAAACAAACTTGAGTGTCAACGTTGGAAACATTGTGAGACTACCTATACCGGGCAAGATGCAAAATATGGAGTGGATCACAGTGTACTGCAGAGTTTGCAGAGACTTCCATCCTCAGCTCTGTCTCCTGCCACCATGGAACTATTTAATACACAATCTCTCACCGATAAATCCCTCCTCATGCATGACCACATCTTGGACAATGGGCTGGATTTCATGTGCCTAACTGAAACCTAGTATAAACCAAAGGACTGCTCTGTGCTTAATGAGGCATGTCCTCCTGGCTATAGTTACATGGAAAAAGCCCGCAGCTCTGGCTTTAGTGGTGGTTTAGCAATCATACACAGGGCTGAACTGAAACTGTCTCCCCTGCCAATGCCTGATCTTTCTTCTATTGAATGCCTTGCTCTAAAATGTACACCTCCATACTCCATGACAGTGCTTCTCATCTACACCCCCCCCCCCCATACCAAACTCATCTTTCCTCCCTGAGATACATGACCTCCACACCTCACTCTACTCCACATCAACCAACATTGTCATTGTTGGTGACATAAATATACATGTTGACAACCCCTCCATGTCATTTTGCAGTGGAATTCCTGAGTCTGAATGAGTGTCTTGGCCTGAAGCAGCATGTTGATGTCTCTACTCACAACAGGGGGCACACACTTGACCTGGTCATCACTGACTCCACCCCCATCAATAACCTACAAGTCTATGATCTGGGTGTGTCCGACCACAAGGTGGACTCAATGGATTTCATATTTGTGTCACCCCCTACTAAACCTAAGCATCAAATGCTTTTTCAGAACTGGAAAAGCATTTTCCATGCTCTGCTCCCTGGTTCACTCACGACCTGCGGAAAATAAAAACAGCTGGATGTGTCCTGGAATGATGTTTCAGACGCTCTGGTCTCGCTGTCCACAAACTGGCCTTCCATGAACATCAAAGGACTTATTCAAAATCCCTCATGATGCTTTGCCCACAGTTCTACTCCAACCTAATTAATAACAATCCTGGCAACCCTAAGTATATTTTTTCCACCATAAATTATGTCCTGAAGCCACAATCATCTTCCCCAATTGAGGCTACAGAGGAGCAATTTAACAGCTTCATTGACTTTTTCAGAGCCAAGGTCAACAACATCCAGTCTCTGATGTCCAGCTCTTCCCCTCTGCCTCCTCCTGTCATTGACCCTCTGTCTGGGAACTTGCTGTCTCTACTCCATTTTACTGGCGTCAGGCAGAGTCACATTGAGGAAATCCTCAGGAAGATGACAAACTGGTAGTGTTCCATCTGCCCTCAAGGTTGCAGTCATCTGTCCCCTCCTCAAGAATCCAACCTGGACCCAGAAGTTTTTGCCAGCTACAGACCTGTCTCCAACTTACCTTTCCTGTCCAACGTGTTGGAGAAGGTGGGTGCTTCTGAGCTTCAGGACCACCTTAAACACAACAACCTATTTGAAAAAAATTCAGCCAGGTTTCCTTCAGCACACAGCACTGAAACAGTTCTACTCGGGGTTGTGAATGGCCTGTGGATCACACTATCCTAAGATATCTATGTAAAACCTTTTTCTACCATCTCAAAAACATCTCTAAACTCTGCCCCTCTCTAACCCTGTCAGATGCAGAGAAACTTGTCCATGCCTTAATCTCCTCAAGACTGGACTACTGGACTACAATTCACTCTTCACTGGGATCCCTGGCAGGAGCATCCAGAAGCTTTAGTACATTGAGAACAGCACTGCCAGGATCCTGAAGAGAGTGTGAAAACACAAACATATAACACCAATTCTGTTTTCATTGCACCGGCTCCCTGTCTCCTTCAGGATTGACTACAAAGTCCTGCTGCTCACATACAAATCCATCAACGGACATGCACCTCCCTACGTACAGGAACTGATCATACCACAAACCTTCACCTGCACCCTCAGATCTGCCAGCAGCTTGCTCCTCTGGGCCCCAAGTACCAAGCTCTGCACCATGGACCCCTCTGTTCTGCTATACTGGGCTTGTAGAACAGCCTTCCTAACCATCTGATGGCAGCACAGACCCTAGATTCTTTTATGAGGCCTAAAAGTTTTTTTCATCTTAACTCTTATTAATACTGTAGCACTTTGAGTTTCACTATGAATGAAAAGGGCAGTAGAAATTAAATGCATTATTATTATTTAGTATACACTGTATTTACTAGACCTTGACTTTGTGGAAATAGCATACATCTTGCATAGAAATAACATTTGCTGCATCATGTGTGATGATCAGTTTGTTCCCTGAGCAGAAACACAGTAACTGATGGGCTCTTCCCTTAAAGCTGCACTAAACAATATTTTTGTATTTAAGTCCGCCTCCGGTCAAAATTTTGTTTTTCTTCTTGTTACTTCAGTTGGATGTTTGACCTTGACTGTGCAGAACGATGTATGTGCGGAGTCTGACACAAGAAGACTATTTTCACATTCATCTGCCAAAGGGGGAAGGTTTCTCTGTGTTCACTGAAAATCCAAGTTAAAGGGGTGGGCCTACAAGCATGATTTGTGACATCACAACTATTTTGGAAGTCGATCCTGATCCAGTACGCAACTTACAACTTACTTAGGTGTGATATGGAAACATGAAGCCTACAGTGCACATACACTGAGAACTGACTTTTCAGTGAAGAAAGAGACATATTTTGTCCAGCAGTTAAACTGAAAATGAAAATATTTGCATATTCATAGACTCTGGATTTTAATGGGGGAGAAGGAACAGATGTCATTTTAAGAATTTCTAACTATCTAATTGGACTTTTTTGTGGAAAAAACATATTAGACACAAATTATTATTCAAACAATTACTCAAAGACATGTCTGGAGGGGATCTTTAACAATAAATCAAGTGAGTATCTATCAAATGTAAGGGATCAATCATAGAGATGAACCCACACAGAATTTACACCCGACTCTGCAGTTCTCATTAGCTCTACTTAGTTTTTTTTAGCTTCTTTTAGCTCATTGTTTTGTATTTCCGCCCCTCTAACTCCTTTCCAGACTTGAAAACCTGTTTCCAGCTACAGCACGCAGCTTTTTTCTGCAAAAAAGCTCTGGTAAACTCACTATATGCTAGCTGCCTAGCTTTGTTTCTCTATAACATTAAATGTGACTAAATAAGTAACAAACAAACCTAAAATTATTTTTTAAAAATCTGTTATAAATAAGTATAGAGTTTAGATTGTGTGGGTGTGGTTTGAGTGGTGTCTACATGGCAACAGAAGCAAACAACCAAATAACTGCCATCAGATTCAGGTTGTGATTTTTATATTGTTCAGTTCAGACTGCTGCAGAAATAAATAAATCAAAATAAGCATCATGAGAATAAACTAGTTTTTACAGATAATAATGTGTTCATGTAAGATCTTGTGTAGGAAGATTATTAAGAAGCAAATTGGGTTTTAAGGGTCTTTACTACACACTGGAGCCTTTTCATTTTCAGTATGTACATTGATAAAAAACAACTGTGCCTTCAGTTTCAATATCTAATTTAATTTCATGATGTCTGGTGTATTTTGCAAAATCATTAAGTATTATTCCCACTGAGAATGAATAGGAAGCCGAGGGGGGAATAGGAATTGCTCAGCCAAACCAAAAATTGGCTGCACATACTTTTCTCCCGGAGTCCTAACTGCTCTGTGAGAAGAGGAAAGCCCTTGTGTATTCACATCTTTGTTGGAAGGGGAAACAGGAAGTGCAAACATATGTACGCACATCAGTTTTTTCCAAGACCTTTCAACATCTTTACCAACAAAGATGAATGTAAAAGTTGGGAAGGCCCTACATCTGTCAACAAGCTCTGCATGCTAACGGTAGGCAACACCAGCATTTGTTGAGTTTACAGTTTGTACATTTTAGTATTGCTACTTTTATTTATGCAGTGTTAAAATGCTTTTTTAACACTGAAAACAATGCACATTGTTTCTTGTCTACCACAGCACCACACTGTGGACTCAGCATTAGATCATTGCACCCTGAGGTAGCAGGATGAGCAGGGCCTCCCTCTCAGCACTGTTTAAACCCCTGAAGCTCTCTCTCCTCTCACAGCCGGATCCTTGCCATCCTCAGCCTCCCCTGCAGCTCCGCGCTCCCTGACCCAGACAAGAGAGGCTTTTAGCAGGCAGAGATTGGGAGTTTATCTGCGACCTTGTGGCTGATGTGGAGCCTTCGGCCTCATCAAAGAGCACTAATGTCTTCAGTGGGGGACACTTGCTTTAATAAGCTGACCCCTGTGGCCTGAGGATATGGGAGACACTCCGTCCCTCTGTCTCTCTCAGCATGAGGCATGCATTGGCCATTTACTTCACTTGCTTTCTTTCTTTTTCTGTTGTCTCCCCATTGCTGTCTGTCTTGCTCACCACTACCTCTTTTATATGTGTGGTACTTTTGTTCCCTTACCACTCTTTCTTTACATCTTTCTTCATCTCCTTCACCACACAGCAGCTGCAGACATGACGGTATCCCACATCGTACCACCCCACCACGACGCCTGACCTCCTGCCTTTCCTCTCTGCTCGCCGCCTCTAAGACATGACGTTACTATATCAGCGGCACTCAGACTCATATCTCCTCTACTGATGGTCAAGGACCACACATTCCACACTGTCTCAGGCTGTGTCACCTTTATGCTCCCGATATGGCCGCTTCACGCCACTAGTTTGGAGATCCATCTTGTCTTCCTTAGTATGGTTTGATTTACGGCACTTGTGCCAGATTTGTGTCTCTGACCCCCTATGCTTGATGACCCTCCTCACAAACCTCAGTAGCCCTGGATTTCCTCACCCCACCTCCAGCCTTCATGCTGACATGTTTATACCAAGTAGTAGTGTGATTTATCCCCTCTACTGCAGAGGCACAGTGGTGACAGAGTGTCACCATGAAGAGTTTGTGGAAACTGGGGATGTACTGGACAAGGCAAATTTGTTTCTAATGGTAGATGGGGAATAATAGCATGGAGCCACTGCCAGGGTTGGGAGTTTCTTGTGAATGTGAGGTAGCTGTGCAACTGTTCGTATGGGAGACTGTGTGTGGCACAGCTGAAAAATGGGCCAGGATAAAGGAAAACTCAGGTGGCCATGTGGCAGTACATATACACAGACAGGCACAAACGCACATTCATGTACACACACAAACACACAGTACACACACAAGGGAGTCAACGGTATGGGTTGCATAGGTTGAGGCGCCCCAGCTGCCGAGGCCCCCAGTGGGGTGAGGAGGTCAGGAACATTACCCACCATTTGTAAAGGAGAGAGTAGGCATGTCCAACAAGTCCCACCTGCCACTATATTTATGAAATTACTCATTGCAGCGTTTGGCTTCCATCAGGCTTGACAGTGGGAACCCCAACCGCCTATTAGTCTGGACCCAAATCTACAGTGGTGTCTGCCATTTAGAAACCCCAGAAGTCAACCCCCTCCATCTCCTCCACACCCGTCGAGGGTTGCTGTGGTATCAACAAAATACCTCATCTACTGAGGGGTGGGGGGGGGGGGGGGTGGGGGGGGTGGGGGGGTAACTAAACTGAGTTTCCTATCTAGAGCCACCAGTTGCTCAAGACACTTGAGGATACTTAGTGGAATTTAGGGGAAAAGCTAGTTTGAATTCTTACAAGTAGTCCAATGAGAAGATTGATATTGATTCCATTGCTGTGTGTTCAGCAGAGAGGTAGCTCTCTGGGATGTGTTAAGCTTAACTTAACTTAAGAGGAACTTCTTAACTTAAGAAGTACTTACTTCAAACCAAACTATGATCTTTTTGTGACTAAACCCGGTTGAACCTTAACCGCAGTGTTGTCACATCATAAAACATATTTATATTTCAAAAGGATTTGTAACAGTTTTGGAAGGGACAGACAAATGATGTTGTCCTGCTGATAGGGGCGTCAGATCATAAAATGCTTATATGTGTCGTCGGAGTGCATTTACCAAAGACGTTTTTTGCTGTTCAATCTGGAGGATTTGTTGGCCTGGTGAGCACACAACATCTCAAAAGTCCTGTAATCATGGTGATGTTTCTGGTTTCACACTTTTGTAGCTCTGAACAAAACCTCCATGTTTATTGATGTTTTGTTGGCCAGCTTCTTGGCTAACTTTGGACTTTTCTTAGACTTTTTTAGACTTTTCTTTATTCCACATGAGCACTCAAGAAGTTATATGACTGAATTTGCTCAGATGTCATCACTACGTGACCAAAGTATGGAACTTAGATTCCATTTGCCGAAGAAGGCTGGAGGATATGGTCAAAACCTCCATAATAAGCTAGTGGTGAACTTTGAGTTAAAAATATTTTATAAGAGATAAAGCATATGGTCATATATTGATTTGTTCAAGTATGTTTTGCTCATAAGGCAAAACAAAGAAAAGTATTTTTCAAGAACAAAATCGTAAACAGCCTATAGTTACTATTTACTATATATACTATACACTATATATACTTTGTTACACTTCTATTAAAAAAAGTTTTTTATGAAAAACATTTCAATGATGCTGTTGGAGGATGTGTTTTTTGCAAAATATTTCCTGGACCAATGTGTAGTAGACAAGAACAGACATGAAATTAACATCAGTCTTCTCATCTCATTCTTGGTAAGACAGCAAACAAGATATTTCCCAAAATGTCGTGGGTGTTCCCAAAATATATATTTCTTAAATACAGAAGGAGAAGGTGGACAACTTTATCTTACAGTGAAACATTTGTAGTTTTCTGAAAACACTATGGTTGGATTCATGCACAGTAGGCGCACTGTAGGATCACTGGTAAATTCCCACTAATGCAAGAGCAGCCAGTGTGAGTTGGGCCCTTCAACATACTGATCCTCTTCAACTCTGGTTAATTTAACAGAATCACTAAACACCTCTCACACATGTACAAACACACACACACACACACACGCGGCAGTGGCTCTTCTCACACCGTATATTTAGATATGTAATCCTCTGGGAAGCTCACAGTGAATGGCTCGGCTCAAAGACCCCTGGCTGTGTGTACAATAAGGGAGACTTATTGAAACAAGGCTGGCACTGAGAGCCCAGCGGTGGGGGGATTTATTTGGAGAGCAGCAGGGCACTGGCTAAACTTTGATCAGCACTCGTGCTCTGCCTCCCCTTTCTCTTTCTCCCAACCACAGACTGGCCAACGAACACTACCGCCCACAGGGGGTCACCCTGGTATCCTGGCAACAGGGCCAAGCCTGACTCCAACTCACAGTTGTGTGCTGGCAAGAGGGGCCCTCTCTCAGTATTTCATTTACCATGAAATACCTACATATGGATGATTATTTTCCTATTCTACTAATGGTGGGTGCAGTATTTGGAAAATAAAAGCCACACTGGGTCGAGGTTTGTTGGTTTTTGATACTGATCAGAGAAAATCTGCACAGTGACTATATAGCAACTATACAGTGCATTCCCCAGGTGTACACTTTATCTTCTGGCTATCAACTCTACATAATGGCCCAAAATTCACCCCAACCACTGGTCTTAATCAGAGACGTAATGGCAAAACTATCATCTCTATCATCAGGTTAGCATGTGTTTTTGGTTTTTGGTTAGCTGGCTGTTAATATTCTGGATGTCTTATGCATTGCTATATGGATTCACCCAAAATGTCTGTGTGACATACAGTATATGGTATCTCTGGAAACTTTAAGACCTCCATTAGAATATTAAATAAAGTTCTGAGAAATTGAGCAAAGTCTGTCCACACAATGTAAGTTTTCAATGATTGACCCCTATGGTTGGTCAGTGCAATTGAAAATGGTTGAGTCTATAAGGCCCTGATAGACTCCGAAACGGATATGGACGTTGACAGTGAAAGCACACATTGCTTGCGTCTATGCTTCATTGGGCATCTGCATAGGTGGATGTATCGCAGTTAGCATGTGGTGTACAATCTTCGGCTGTGCATGCAAGATGTCCACACAAGCTGTACCAAGTTCCTATCTTCAGCTTCCCATAAAAGGTCCCTTTACATAGTGCGATTTTGGGCTGTCTGCTGTCTGTCCGTCTTGGTCATCAATCCCAAACGGTGGTCCTTGATCTTATTGTGAAACACGTGCACTGTTAATCAATTTTGAGCTTTGGTCACCAAAGAAAACCTGTGGTAAAATTCTCTTTTTCCATAGCTGCCATTTTTGAATAAAGTTTAGGGGAAATACACACGTTTTCATGAATACATCCATAGGACGCACAAACCAAAATGGATGCAAAACGAATAAGACGTCTGTGTGATTTGCATGATGCATTTTTAAAATATATTTGTATTTACATTATAGTGCTATGATTCACCACACATTTATTGCACAATCTGACAGCCTCAAACTGATATTGTACAGTCTGACACAGATTGTGACCAAGATTTTATTAGACCCATCTCGCACAGTGGGACATGCAATAAACTTACATAATCGTTGTTGTTGTATAGTCTAAAGGCACCTTAAGCCCGGACGAGGAAGCGCTGACCTGTCCAGTCTGGCTCCATTGCATTAGTGCCCCCCTTGGCTTGGCCCTCTAGGACCCTCCCACCACCCCTCATCTTCCCACACCAATTCAATATCTGATACTCATGTTGAAAGGCCCAGCCAAAATACAATTACATTCTTTCATAAGGACGTAAGCAGTGGGGGGGTGGGGGTGGAGGGGCTGCATGCCGATCTCCAACATTTACCCAGGTCATTAGGTGACTATGCGTCTCCATAGGCATCAGGAAACATTTTATACAAAAGTATGCTTCAATGAACACTTAGATAGCATTTATCGCACTGAACTGTGTAAATTGGCTACTTATGATTAATTGTACCGTTGCATATATGTCATGTGTTCATGCCAAGGTAATCCTGACTTGAAACAACTACAAATTAATGCATTAACATTCAGACTAATCTAGTTACCAAATCTTTATCAAGAATTCTTTGCTGCTGTCCATATTCAACACACTGTCTGCATGAGGACATGTAAAACCTTTCTGTACATGTAAGTAATGGAAAACATTAAATAGCAAAAATGATTGACGCTAGCACCCTGCTAGTGACACTCCTCCAGCTCAGCAGAGAAGCTCCTCTTGACCTCCCTGAAAAAGGCCATTGTGCAAACTTGACCTTGTGGGTTCTTATTCCTGTAATGACACCCTGTCTTTTGGCTATGGGGTAAACCTGGTGCTGAGCTTAGCCAGAATGATACTTATGAGACCATAGTTAGGAGAGACACTTCACATCTTGGAATTTTCCTTCCAAAGAGAGAGAGGAACAGAGGCAGAGGTCAGAAGGTCAGAGCACTCTGCGAGCTCCTAGCCCCAGCAACTGAGATGAAAGTTAACCTAAATAATCCTGTAAAGTGCTCAGACGGAGCAGAAATTCCCCTGAGGGGGGTCTCTAGTGTGACCTCCACCCCTTGATGCTCTTGCCCCCCCCCCCCCCCCCCCCGGCCCTGAAAACCACAGACACTTAAGTTCACATCCATTAGGCAAATTAGCAATTAGAGGACTAGTGAACGTAACCAGCCAGTGTTTGTAGAGATTGGAGCTGATGAGAGGGGTGGAGGGTGGAGGGTGTGTCACAGCCAAAAGGCTTACTTTGACATTTCAGACTGGATGGCTTGTCACTGATAGACCGCTGAGTGACTAGTTTTGGCATGCTGTGTTTCATCTGCCCCCTCTCCCAGCCCTTCCTTCAATCCACCCTAGTCTACATGGTTAGATAAACACTCTCAGACATATAAAGGAGCAACTTAAGAGACTAATGGACCTAAAAGCCCCAATGAAAAGGAACACCGAGCTAATAAACGTCATGTTTTAATGAGTCGAACAAACAAAGACCCAAGGACAGTTTAGTTATGTTTACTCACTAGTACTTGAAGGACATGAGGATGCATGGTGCAATATGGAGTCTCTTAAGAAACTCCTAATAAAATTTCCTGAAAGGTTCAGTTTGAGGATGAGTGTGTTTTCTTTTTCCAGTAATGTTAGTTTTCCCATCTAGAAATGTCAGTGACATGACTGTTTAGCTGATTTGTACCCTGTAACTTCCCACGCCGACATCACTGTTATTTAGGCTTTTACATGAGTCATTGCCAAAGATCTTTGAGTGTTAAATATGTGCCGCTAAGATCACAGAAAACCTTTGCTGGTAAGTTGAACAACACTCTGGGTTTCTTAAGAATTCGAGTTAAAAAAAGGTCTTAAGCTTTTTAAATTTCCTATCCTATTACTAGACTGTGCACAACATGAATTGGGCTCGACATCCCCTCCACCCCTCCTCTCTCTCTCTCCTTCCCTCTCTCTCTCTCATCTTTTCATCTTACATGAAGCCTGTGCCCTGGTACATCTGGGGCCAGTCCCTTCCCACAAAAGGAGGTTCAAACCCGACATGGCCTTTGACCCCAGCAGCACGTCTGTAGCCCAAACAACTCACCTCTGTTGCAGCTTGCCTGGTTTTAATTACAAGCTCAAAAAAAAAAGTTCAAGTTTGATGTGGATGGGTGAGTTGAGAGGTACAGAAACAGAGAGGGGGGAGAGGGCTTGAAAAGTTGCTGTCGGAACTGGGCGACCTGTCTATTTGATGTCTGCCAGGCAGGCGGGCTCTGTCACTCAGGCTGGGTCGGGCCTCCTTTCAGAGGCTCTAAACTTCAAAGAGAAACTCATCTCTCTCCTGCAGTGGTCCTCTCTAGGCCGAGACCACCAGGAAGAAAATATAGAGCGAGGAAAGGGGGAAAGATGGCAACCCAGATTGGAATATGTCAGAATGAATACTCAACTATGCTCAGAAGTGATGATAAAAAAAAAACGAAACATAGAGCGCTACTTGAAATAGGGATCACTGTCAATGGACATGCTAGTTCTCCACCTGAAGGCGCCATGGAAAGGTTTGATGTAGCAGTGGTGCTGGGGTCATGGAAGCCTGGCAAGCTGTCACCATGACAACATCACCTGACAGCACGTGGCCCAATGGGACCCTGATGGGACCAGATCCATCCCGTTCAGGGCCAAGATGCTACAGGCAGTGTTTCCTACAGTAAGTGCCTGGGCACCAGCGTGTTCACACACACTGTGAATATTATGCCAGCGCCTCTGTGGCAATTCTAATGACTTTCCATTCTGAATCTCTGACGTGGAGAGTTTTGGTATTCCAGTCTCCCGCAGCTTCCTTCCCCTTCACAGTGAAGACAGGCTTTGTGCGCCCTGCTGAAGAGGATTTTCCACAGGGAAAGGAAAAAGGGGAAAAATAAAAGTGAGGCTCATGCTGTGAAGTATCAGCTCTTGTAAGGAGGTGCTCTTAATATTCTTGTAAAAGGGTTTACAAGTAAAAATCCCGGTGTGTAAACAAAAACAAACGGTCTATCTTGGAATAGTGCAGGGAGGTTCAGTTATATTTTCTTGATATGTTGCAGATTGGACCTCTAAATTATATCACACTTTATTTTCTTTTGTTTTCTTCTGGATTTTTAAATTTTGTGCACCATTTACGCCAAATGAGTGCATGATGTGCCGATATTCAGTGGATGTAAAAGCAACATTCTAGCAACAGCTGTGTCCAATGGTTACAAAATCCTCCTACCAACATCTCTAAAGCTCACTAATTAGCACGTCATTTGTTTAATATGTACAAAAACCAAAGTGTAAAAACAATAAGTTGCAGGGGTTTATGTGCCAGACTAATTCTTTCTTTCCACAATTTTTCGTTTTTACACTTTGGGTTTTGTACAGACAGATTAAACAAATGAGGTATAGCATGTTAATTAGTGAGCATTAAAGGTGCTGGTATGTAGTTGGTTGTTATTGTGATACAGAGCCAGGCTAGCTGTTTCCCCTGTTTCCAGGCTTCAAGCCAACCGGCTGCTAGCTTTATATTTACCGTACAGACATCACAGTGGTATCGATCTTCTCGTCTAACTCTAGACAAGAAGGCACATAAGCATATTTCCTATAATGTTGAAATATTCCTTTAAAAAAACCACATTGTCACACAGAAGACTACACCATTACATATTTTGCAAAAAAAAAAAAGTATTTTGTTGTGTTGGAAAGATAGGACTGCTCCAACTTTTGATTTATTTCTTGATCAAATATTATTATTATTTTTATTGATTATTATTTTCTTCCCCTGGAAAAATTATGTATAGTAACAATAATTTATATATATATATATCATTGTATAACTGCAGCACTGTTTCTGCTTTTTGTTGTTGGTGTTTGTTTTTAGCCTGGGGTTGGGGGGAAAGATAAAATGTGTGGGCTGCATTGCTTGTAGTATCTACAGTTTTGATGAAATATAAAATAATGAAAAAAATATATACTGCAAACAAATAGTGAGTTTGTAATACAGTTTAAGGTTGTTGTGCTTCCATTTCAATTGTTGGCAGTTAGTGTGGTAATACATAAGGCCATGTCAGGGAGTGCGAGGCTGTGGCTATTTCCTTGAAGCAGTACGTACCAGTGTAGACCTGGTACATGCCAAACTAGGAAAAGTCTCAGTAGAGAAGATTTGTCTGTTCATTTTTGGCCAGCAGAGTGCTTTCCATTTCTCTCTACAGCACAATCCTCTCAGAGATAACTTAGAAAGGACATCCTTTGAGTACTGAACCAAAGCGCTTGAAATCACAACAAGGCAGTGATGTCCTCTCTTCCGAGACGGAAACTCGGCACCCGCCAACCGGGCACAGCTACACCCCTCTTTTACAACAAACTGCACACACAATGGGCACTTTCTTTAGATGAAAGGCCAGGCGGGGCTGGGTGGCGGTGTAGGGGGTGGGGGGTTAAGGGTTGGGGTTGGGGGTGAGAACAGGACAAGGGGATGACAGTGCTACTCTGAGTGTGTGTCATTTTTTGGAGTCAAGCAGGAGGGCACCGCTGAGGGACAGAGCAAAGGCCTGTGTGAGCGACACTTTGAATGCAGATTATGTTACACTGTACACGGCTCCCCCGGAGTTCAGAGGGAGCGGGTCATTTATTTTGTGGATATTATGAATGTCGGGTTTGTTTTCGGGTCGAGCAGAACACGGATGTTTTCGCTTATTTCTCCACGCAGGGGCCGAGAGGTGGGCTTTTATTTTGGTCATACGGAAACCATGGGATTAATCACCCTGTAATGTAAAGCCTCCTGCAGTAGAAGTATTTACAAAGCGTTTATAAGAAAAGTTGCAATGTCAAAAACTGGTCAGGTCCCTTGCAAGTAATGACCATAACTTAAATCCAGGATAAACTAGTATATGTACACAGTTCAAGCTTGATGTACACAATCTGGAAATTATAGACGGGTTAAAAGCTTTTTTCCACTAGCTAAAGGACCCAGAGGTCAGCAATAATAACCCAGAGCAGACTTTGCCTGATGAGGGAAGAAGATAAAGCCTCACATGGCAAAAGGGAGGCCTGGGCCAACACAACACCAACATTATTGGCCCCTTTTTCCCTCTCTCACTCTCTCTCCACCAAACAATGTCTGTATTCAGGTTTTTTTTTTTTTTTTAAAAGCAATATCGGTCACATATGAGTGAGGCAAACGCTGAGAGACATTCCATGCAGAGAAGGCATTTTTCCACAAGAGGCATCGCGGGAAATCAAAAGCCTGGATTTATCGGGGAGATATGGTCGCATTCCACAACGTCTGTGTGTGTTGTTTTAAAGTGCAGGCAGTGAGGGAGGCTGAGAGGCAGCGTGTTGGCTTTGCGCTGATGGTGCATATTAAATATTTTTAGAGTGACTACTTAGATTTAGAGGGCGAAAGGAGGGGTTTGATCACTTTAGTGCAGCGGCTATTTTAATAAACTGAGCAAACATGACTCGGACAAACCGGCCTTTGTGTGGGAACGCGGCGGTTGTGAAAAATGTTTAATAATAACTCCTACGACAGACTGAGAAAAGAAGTGTGTGAGCATTTTGGGTGTGTGTGCATGCTCGTGTGGGAAAGTTATGTCCCCAAAACACTCACTGTGTTTTTTACCCTAATCCTTGACATTTGCCTACACTGCGATTTTTTTTTTTTTTTTTTGCCTTCTTTAGTATTATAATCCTATTTTCCACCTCAGTGTGACTTCCTCCCCGAACAGTATTCTTAATTAAACTGGCCCTGACTCTGGGGAATTAGCACATATCACTTTTAATACGCTGCTCTCTGAGTGCCAGCGAAACTAATGGCTGCCATTAACCACATCACGACGCCTCCTCAACATGTCCTGTCCCGCTCCAAAGAGACAGACTCGGAGAGATTGTCATCTACCTTTTCTCTACATGTTAATAACTTGACCTTTGTGTGCAGAAACTGCCTATTAACTCCCACCCTGGAAGACTGTTTCTGGTGTTTAATCACAGGTAGGAATTTGAGAATACATGATGGATGCCTTACCACTAATAGAACACTGCGAGTTCAACAACCCCCAGGAGCTAGAGGCATGAGAGAATAGTTTGTGTAGAGATTTGTATTTTTCTTACCTCGATATTTTAGTATCAATTCACTTTCAGTTAAACACAACCCATCAAAAGTAGAGTTTATACCCTAAAAGCATCCGTTTGAAGAGTTAAATTGTCCAAATGTTCAGTGTAACTTCTTTTGTCTGTGACCCTGACTTTCCCTCAGGGGCCTCTCTCCCATCTCCTCCTGACACCTAGAGAAAGGCCTTATTAAAAGGACTGGGAGGGCTGGGAGAGGAATGGAAGAGACCCCCACCAGCTTGCTTGGGAAGGCGATTTTTCCCTTTGAGACAAGCCCAGCTGACTCCATCACTCAGGAGCATGACTTTCAGAGGGAGGTGTTTGGGTGTGTATGTGTGTGTGTGTGTGTGTGAGGTGGATAAAGAGGGAGATGGAGTGTCAGTTGTATAAGCCCATATTGAAATGGGGACCTCCCTCTGGAGGCAGTGGACAGACATGCTCAGCAGGACTGAGGCCCCCGAAGTCTCACAGCAGACTGGAGGTGGTGGAGGAGTGGGGGGAGGGGGGGTGCATGGGTCAAAGATCATCGGGACCTCCAATTTTAAGGGGGTGTAACGGCATGGTAAAGAGTGTTGCATTAGTGGGAATATCACAGTATTTACACAGTATTAAGGAATTATTCTGTTTCCATAGTGATTAGTGCCAACACATTTTATATTTGAATTACCTGCAAATGTTGTGCCCTTAAAACAGGGAAAATAGTCTTGAGTCTTAATTATGTACAGTATAACCAAATTCACACATTTTCTCAGTATGGATACACTCAGTCTCGGGACCACAGTTTCCACAACTAAGTTATTCTCTGTTTTTTTTCTAAATAATGTAAATTATATTTTAAACCAACATAGACTGTAACTTAAATGAAATACATTTACCTTTTTAACTTTCATATTTTACCTAACACATGAACTGACCTTTAACCGGAATAAAATAATGTTTTCAAACACCTTACAGACAAGCTTAAATGCAGAAAATAGCGGAACAACAGTCGGACGCTATATCGAGACAATAACAGTCGCTAGCTCACACGGTGACGGAGTTAGCGACTATGATTTGGTTAGGTTTAGGTACAAAAACTACTTGGTTAAGATTAGGAAAAGATCATATTTGTTTGTTCTCTTTTCCTCAATCTACCTTAATTTAAATATGTTGCATATAGTGTTTTCATTTTATGTGGACATTACGATTAGTATCTGGTGCCTGGAGTCTCTATATATTTTATTAATTTACCCCCTGTGTTGACTTAACATGAACAAGGCTGACAAAAGTATGCTAACACTCTTCTCTGTCAGCCAATTTCCACAAAGAACACTGGGACTACCACATCCTGCAAATCTTTACAGCTTTGGGGATACATTTCTCTTTGTATTTCCATGATAACCTGTAGAAATATAAGCCAAGTCATTAGCTGACAACAGTGTCCACTATATTAAACCTTTGTTATTTGCAGTTTACTCTGCTGTATGGTGCATGCACTGTTTTTCCATTTGATGTGTGATTTTATAAGCAGTATATTAAGAGTTGATTAACAGTATAATGTAATTTCAAACAGATATAAGAACATTTTTAAGTGTTTATTAATGTACAGTATTTGTCAGCAATTATAATTTCTCCTATGAAGACATATTTACACTGATGTCTGCAATCTGATTGGTCTGTCTCTCTGTCTGCTCTGGTAAAATAGTTTCCCAAACTCAAAGCCAACATATGAAATGCCAAAGTTAAAAAAAAATGGGAAAAAAGAAAGAAAAACTTTGTGATGTAGATCCCATGTAGTCAGTATTAGAACACTCTACATATAATATCCCGCTTCTATTTCTTATTGAATTTCTGGCATGTGAAAAACTTAGTGTGCAGTGTAATACAACTCCACTCTTTTGGTTTAATATTGTCAGAACAGGTCTAGAATATCTGCGCAATGCATGGCAGCTGAGAACTGAGGGTGGCCCATGTATCAGCGAGCAGTCACACATGTGATTCTCCTCAAGAAGCATAAAATCAACCCTGATCTGCACATACAGGTTCGAACACACACACAGGCACAGACGCACACTGTGTTTCTCACCGTAACCAAACAGCAGTCTCAGTGTTTCAACCTGCATAAATCTTGACTTTTCAACTGTTTTATGTGCAAACAGGTCAACCAATTACTGGAGCATGAATTTATCAGCTGTCAGTACACAGCAACTGGAGGGTGCCAGGCCAGGGAACTTCCAGGATGTTTTATCTCTTGTCAACAAGCAAACCAACCTGAGAGGCATGCAGCTAGAGATTGGGGATTGGATAGATAGATCATAACCAGTTCTGTGCTGACTTGTTGCTATGAAGTGCAATAGTGCAATACTTCTTGTAGACTAGAGGATATTTCTCAGGAAAGATTTTTCTGACAAGGGTTGGAAAAAAAAAAATAAAAAAAAGACCAACTGGCTGTAGGTTGAATCCCTATTGTGTTAAATCAGTCAAATGATAAAAGTATTTTCATATTCCAACAGATGTGACAGACTGTCATGGAGTCCTGCCTCGGGTCAGGAAAAGCACAAATAGCTTGCAACATTTCCAGTTCTGTGTCTGTTCACATCAGCTGGTTTCTATCAATTGACTTTATATGTAGTCACGCTTCTTTTAACATTTATTTCAAATTCAGTCTCAACAAACCTTCAAACTTTGTGTTTCTGCTCTATCTTATGCTTTTCTGCCTGTCTGGGGGAAGAAAATTGCTCTTTCATTCTGGACGAAGGGCTGAAACGAGGAGAAAAAAATGTGTTTATAAACTGAAGTGGCTTGGTGTGGATATACTCTTAGACTACATCTACACTATGCCACCAAATTTTTAAAAGACTGTTTTTGTATAAAAATTATATTTGTTCTCATATTTTTCTGTCTCTGTTGTCAGACAACAGAACAATTATGAAACAGGGATTTAATCTCAAACAATAAACCTGTTAACCTGCATTCATTCAGCAGCTGCTGTACTGCGCTGATAAAATCATTATGTTAAAATAATGAATATGGTCTGACAAACATCAACATAAATCCAGCTCTGCTGTGTATTCAGCTTCACTGACATTTAAAATGAACAATCACAGAGAAAGTTAGAGGCCACTTAAGATTGTCCTTTACTGCCACATAGCCCTGAACCTCACTGAGCAGCTTACCATCATCATTTTTGCAAAAGCTCAGTTTTCCCTGAACACACTGAAACACCAAGCCAGTGTTTTAAGTGAAAAAATGTTGTTTAGTCTGGACAGAGGGCTGAAATGGAGAGAAGAGATGTGTTTACAAGTTTAACCTGCTTTGAGTGGACTTACTGTTGGTCTCATGAGTCAAAGTATGAATGGGCATTAAACTGCTGGGAAGGGATTCACACCTCGACCCTTGTGACTCTAAAGACTGTCACATGACAGCCAGGTGGACCAACGACCCTCATGTGACCTCAATAACTCTCAAGCTGTATACCTGAAAAACGACCATACAGAGGTTCAATACCTGGGATTCCACACAGTTAGTCAAAACTGAAGAAACTTTGTGGATGAGGTCTTCAAGAATCTAAATTAAGTCCAGTTGCCCTTGACTTAGCCCTTCTAGATGTCCAGTGTATGCTCAGGTAGGCACTTCCCATGGCTTTTACTGTAATAGGCTTTCTTTGTCTGATCGGACTCTGAAAGTCAAAACTGAGTCACTGTGTTCTAGTTGTGTGTGCACATGCATGTGTGTTTTTTTAAAGTAACAAACCCACCACTCTACTAAACCCAACACTATTTTGCCCTATCCTATACTTATCCACCCTTTACAGGGTGGGATGTTCTTGTGCAATAGCTTCACCTCAACACTTTAAATATCCTTGCCTCCACCTTGCTGAATCAGCACCATTGTAACTTATGCTCTCAGTGATGTTTCCATGATGTTTTACAAACAAAGATACTTTATCTTCAAATAGCAACCCACTCTTTGGGTTTAAACATGTTTCCCAAGAGCCACTGAAACTTGTTTCCTCCTCAGTGTTAATTAAATCCATTACCGGGCCAAACATCCTCCTCAAATCACACACAGTCAGAGCTCTGGTGCCCCTTGGTTGAAAGAAAACAGGAAGCAAGGGGACTTGAGGATGGGATGGGATGGTTCCCTTGTCTCTGGACATTGTTTTGGTTGGACTCCTGTTCAGTCTTGCCTTTTATATCCTAGCTACATTTACTCTACTCAACACACCAGCAGAAGACCTGATTCCACAGAAGATCACCGGAACTGAGCAGTCCAAAAATACACACACCACAATGGCCTGGCCTGCGGGATGTGAGTGAGTCAGTTGAGTTCCTGACTGCCATGTTTTTAGTACCTTCCCCCTGCTCTCTGTTTCCTCACAAGGGGCAGCTTGACTTGTTTCTGTGTATCCCCTCATGAATCTGGTCTCCTGCCCCTCTGTCTCTCTGCTTCCTCTGTGAGAAGCATGAACCAGCCTTTATGAAAGAGGCTTCTGCTGTGTTATTGGAATTGACAGTGGTTGAATAATGTTATACACAAGGCAGCGGTTTCCGATTCTAGCCATGCAGATCAAACACAACATTAATTCTGTGTTTCCCCCTACTCCTGGGCCTTCTTGGCTGATTTTTATCAACACCTCAATGAGGACCGCTGTGTCTGTCTCTGACCCGACCTCTATGCTCCGTGGAACTGCAAGGCTTGGCTGTGAGTGAGTTGTATGTGTGTACGATATACGCTGTGTTGGCTCCGGTGCCCAGGATGTGTTCAACAGGCATACCAACAACAAAAACAAACCCCCTGAGGTAGTCTGGGCTGGATAACACATGTAGCAGTGGTGGTCCGTGCTTTATAGAAAACACTGCAACAAATGTGCATCTTTAATCACTTATTCCGTCATAAAATCATAAAAATGTGTGAAATAATTAAGGTTAGTGTCTAATAATGCAGATGTTTTTTTCCATTGTGTCGAAAACCATAAAATATAACAAAAAGGAAAACTACTCTATTATAACTTCGGGTTTTATTTTCAAAGCTTTGGCCATTCTACTGTTTATGATAACACTGTGATCACTAAAGCTGAGGTCAGCTGTGGCAGAGGGTCATACATATAGACAAACCAACAGTTTAGCCAGATTATCTAAACCATGACTGCACCAGTATATCACTCATAATCCTTTGTGTCACAGGAAAATTGTGTGTACAGTACAGTACAGTACTATAATAAGTGCGGTCGGTCAAAGTTTAACCAGGAAGTTGGTGTGCAAACTGTGATGTTTATTACAGAGAGATGAATACTAATTTTACCGTTTGGCTTCATCTTCACTTTCAGCCTCTTATACAAACTGTCTGATTGTCTGACTCACAATATTTTTATCAACATTACCATGTTCCCAGAACTCAGCAACTGCTTCGGTCAGTACGAGGTTATCAAGATTCCTGCAGTGGGAACAAAGCTTATAACTAGTGAAATTGATGGCCAGAGCTAAAAAAGTAAAAAACAAGATGAAATAAACCATAGTTTTCCTATAAGCATTAATAGGCGATTAGCATCACCCAAAGTTGGTCTTATTGGCCTTATGATTCATATCTATGGAAATAATCTCAACCATTCAAATACTCATTATTTAAGTCCATTATAAGTTAAAAGTTCATAAACCATGGCTGATTGCTAATTACCTTATTCAGACAAAAGATTTCACTCAAAGAAACATCTTCTGAGTGACATCATATTTTTGTCATTGATTGTATCCATTGTGTTGTGTACCTGTCCTTTAAACAAGCCTGGGATGGTACATACTAAAAAACTGCCAGTTTTCTTTTTTCACCACTGCATAGATTGCCATGAAATTTGGTTCAGACATTTATGTTCCACTCAAGATAAATTGTAAAAGCTTTGGTGAGCACTGATTTTCCATTTAGCACTATTATCAAAATTTTAATCTGTCCAATATTTTGATTTATGGCCTATTTGCAAAGCTAATGATATTCCCATCAGCCTGAGAAGTACTTTGTGTTGGGTGCTTAATATGTTAGCATGATGACTAAACTAAAATGGTGAACACTGTAAACATTATACTGTACCTGCTAAACACCAGCATGCTAGCAATGTCACTGTGAGCATGTTGCCATGCAGCTAACGTCTTTCTGTGTGTTCAGACAGAATTTTAGAGGCGTTGTGATTACTTAAAAAGTCAATGGAAAGATGCAAGTAGACACAAAAAGACAAGGGGTAAAGAGAGAGACTGTAGGGAAGTAACAAAAACAGAGTTTCTGGTGAGTTTTGAGTTCAGTTAGAAGCTGAAGTGAACAGGAACAAACAAGCTTGGTCAATACACCCATTGCTAGCTAACTTATGGCTAACTTACACTTTGCTGTTTGTGACGAATGAACACAAATGGTCCGACAGTCAAACTCATGCAAATATAATGCAAAAACTTGCTTTGCGTTCTGTCTGGCCATACACTGAGTGTTTTTACTTTCAAGATGAGAAAAAAATAAAATAATATGCTTGTGGGACAATATCAAATACAAAGATGTGTAGTCCTGGCCACCCTGTTAGCCAAATGGTTAGGAACAACACATTCTCATAAAAAAACAACCAACAACAACTTTCCACAGCCATTACAAATCACTGTTATGACAACACTGTGGTTAAGGTCTGGTTATGTTTAGGCACAAAAACCACTTGGTTAAGGTTAGGGAAAGGTTTGGGTGTGGGTTAAAATGGTCACTTGGTTTATACCCCCTTAAAGTTACACAACCTTTGTCGTCATGGCAAAAGTAAACACCATGACGCTATGGTTTTTAAAAAAATGACCCGTCTCATGGTTGGAAACAGGAAGCGAAACAGTCGTCTCCTGCAGCAAAGTCCACTATCTATCTATCCCACGCCCTAACAAGACAAAATCATTTTATCAAGTCACCTTATCAAGTCACCTTATATTGACGTCATCTGAACTGCGTCACTTCCCTGGGTCATAATTACTGTGGCCACTAGATCTTGTAAACGTAACTCTAGGTCATGTTTGCCGGCCTGAATTTTCGACCTGTACTGTTGTTTTTCTTGTGAGGACGGACTGTGAGGTAGCGTACTATACCAGACCTTTTCTTCATGTCATAACCCTCTTTGTCACCTCATTTCCTGTCAGCCTCAACTATCCAGTATTAGCAAAAATGACATAAAAGTAACCTTTAAAAAATTGTGTAGTCCTTAAAAAAAAGTCAAAACTAGTATAAATTACTGAGACTGCAATGTTTGTGACAGAGAGACCGCATGAATGAAAGGTTGAAGACCTTTTTGGTTTTGCTTGAGAGAGCACACACTATAAATTTATCTAACTGGGATACATAGACCCCTGTTGTTTGCATGTATAAATGAGACAAACAGCTCTGTGTGTGTGCGTGTAAATGTGCATGTACATCTCTAAAGAGTGTGAACAGAAGACAGCCATCTCTGTTAGAGCGTTACGACCCTCCTCACGCCTAAAGAAAAGGCAGAGTACAGCATTGTCAAGAGAGGTCATGACCCCAGTGCAAAAAAGACACAGTAGTGAATGTGCTACACTGTTAGCTGAAGCCCTACGAAGAGTGTGTGAGAGGCTGAAAGAGGAGGGATACGCTGGTGAGGAGAGAGAGAAAAGAGAGATGGAAGGCTGGGGAATATCTGTGGTCTCACTGAGCAGCATGCCAAACCTTGCTCCGGATACCAACCCGCCCAGGATGCCATGTTTCTTCTCTCACTTTTCTTTTTTTTTTTTTCAGAACAAACAGACCTATGGAAAAACGGAATGTATTAATTAAAAATGTCCACAAGCAGGTGGGCGAGAGGGCAGCCAAAGTTCTTCAAATTTAAAAAACATGGATTAGAGGTCCCACTAATGAACTTAGTCCTCCGTGTCGTGTGGTTTCAACAATTGAAAAAATACAAGAGAGACATGAGAGTTCAAAGAAACAGGGAGGACCCACAGAATAAATACAGAACAATAATCATTTGACTATCTCCCACTGCTGTCACTGAGCTCGGCTCACGACATTTATTTCTAATGCTTTCCCAGCTGCAAATTGAAAATGACAACATTGATCCAGCATCATAAACTTGAAAGCGGGGACTCTGAATTGAGTTGAATTTTTCATAAAGTGTAATTGCTTCATATGTTTATCATTTCCTCTTGGAAAGTTATTATTCAGCAGGCTCAACAAAGCCTGGAAAAATAATGCCTTTTTTTTTTCTCTTCCGTTAGCTATCGTCGTTTCTGCTGAAGCAGAGGAGGAGGGATGATGCCATTTTCTGTTTTGATTATTCAAAAGCTTTAGCGGTCTCCATGCGGCACAGCTCTTCTGTGACTGAGGCTCAGACATGTAATTAAGGGAGAGATCTGAGGAGTTGTGGTTAGCTCGGGGCATGGCCTTGGGACAAGGACGGCGCTGCATGGGATGGGCTCGAGGACAGAGACACATGCAGTGTTTTGGCAAAATTTTTATAAGGCATTTAGTATTGTGTTGTGTTCTGTCTTTACAGCCTGATGAAGGCTTTTGACAAACCGCGTGGGTGTCAGCCATGCAGAATTAAAGGCTTCTCATGGCTTGGAATTTTATTTTTTATTTGCATTTGTTGAGGCCCTTAACTCCAAAGAACTCTTTGTTTGTTGAATGTGACTTTTTAAATTACTTTTCACTTATTGTTCATCAAACAAAGACACACTCCAGTTTTTTTGAGTCTGTTATTACTTTACCACGGCCATGAGATGCAGCTGAAAGCTCTGCAAGATATCTAGTTAGACATTGAGTGAAGTTTTTCTCAAACTACAATTTACAAACTCAACGTCTTCATAAGTTTCAAACACAGTTAATAACACACTTTTAATGATTTGCTCATGTGATTTGTTCACACACAGTTGCGAGTATGTTAGGATTTACACATTAAAGGTTTTCTGAAGACCTAGAATTTTTAGGAATTACATTTCTATGTGCTGAGTAACATAATCCAATTCACAATGAAAATGTGTGTGTAATGTAATCTCTCTGAGTAGCAAGATTTTTTAACCACTTACTAGTATGTAAGATTACCAAATTGTTGCAAAACACAATTAAGCGTTTGTGAACTCTATAACGACACTGGATTTGCTTCAGCATTGATATTAATCCCATCTATGCTCAAGATGTTGTTCAAACTAAGTAGCAAACATGGCAAAGAAAAGGGTTCTGTCTCAAAAGCTAAGAGAGGAAATTATTTCATTACACCAAAAAGGAAATGGCTTCAGGAAGACTTCCAAGACACTTAAACTTCCAAAAGACACAGTTGGCTGCATCATACACAAGTTTAAAACTCATGGTACAGCAGCAAAACTTGCTGGGCATGGAAGAAAGAGCAACATTCCTCCAAGGGGAATAAGACATTTGAAAACAACAGCTGAGAAATCCCCCTGTATTACTGCCAAAGACTTGCAGCAGGATCTGATGAAGGCAGGAACAAAAGCACAAAAAAAGTCAACTTGAATATTCAAGCAGAAATTTGGATAGGCCTGTAGAGTTCTAGAAGACTGTTTTATGGAGTGATGAGACTAAACTGGAAGAGTTTGGACCCATGGATCAGCTGTAGGAGGGCAAGGCCTCTAACAAGAAATACACCATCTCATGAGTCAAGTATGGAGTTAGGTCAGTCCTGCATTAGGCTGTATTCAGACCAAATCAGTCGGTGCAGCGTTCAGCCGCAGGGTTGAGCGGAGGTGTGTTGGAGTGTGGGCGTCTTTATTTGTGCTCTAGAACGTAACTGCTGTGACACAATCAGAAAATAACGTTTTATTGATCTGATTCACCGGCTGTCTCACTACCAGAATTCCCTCATAGAGTTGTTTTGCTGCTGTTGGAACTGGTAACCTTGACTATGTGACTGGCATCATGGATTCTTTTAGCAGGCCATTTTGAAGGAGAATGTGACGCCCTCAGCTAGTAAATTGAAGCTTGGTAATCATTGGGCTTTCCAGAAAGACAATGATCCAAAGCATATGTCCAAGTCAACCAAAGCTTTGCTCAGGAATCGTTCCTGGAATGTCCCTAAGTGGCCATCTCAGTCCCCGGATTTGAATCCCGCTGGAAACGTTTGGATTTAAACAAAGCAGCACAGAAAACAAAGAATATTTGTGGGCTGGAAGCTTTTTGCACGCAAGGAATGGGCTAAAATTCCAAAAGAGAAGTGTCAGAAGTTTGTGAGAAACTACTGGAAACATTTATTGGAGCCATAAAGGTTAAAGGATGCTCCACAAAATATTGTCTTGGGTTGAATAAATTTGCTTATAGGCCTTTTTAGAGAATCTGTGATTACTTACTATTAGTAAGTTCTCAAAATTAACTCAAATATATATTATTAAACTTTCTTTGACTATAGTATCTTGCATTGAGGTTGAGCTGGTTTAATAATTTTGATTGCAACTGTATCATTAAATGAGTACAGCTATATTATACTGTTATGAATCATTCATTATGTAAATCAGTTAAAATGCTTCAGTAGTTATACCTAAAATATCCCAATATATGCTTACAACCACACTGAAATGTGTTCTAAACATTTAGTAAATGTTCCTATACTGCTTATATATACTTAATAGTGAGGTTTAAAGTAAAGTTACCAAGCAAATGAGGACATTTCTCCCCCAGTTGTGCAGTGAGAATAGATACAAATACAAAAAGAATATATTTGCTGTTAAATTGAATTATATGAACAAGTCCCTTTCATAGTGCACCACCCAGTGGCTAAATCTCCTCTGACTCTGGCAGTACTTATTAAGAGGGTGCTGAGTTCTTTGCAGTCACAACAGAGCAGGTAAAGTCAAAGCCAGCACTGGTAGCACCACAGATCAGGAACAACCTCCTGATCCTCAGTCAGAGCCCATCCTGCTGTTCATTCCACCTCTTTGGGAAAGTATATTTTTCCTGCACAGACTTTAGAAAATCACACATTTTCAGTAAGCCCCACGGCACCAGCAGGGAGTATTAATTTATAACAGCAGGGTGGTGGAAAAGCGTCAGTGGTGTTTATACATTTCAGCTAAAGGAATAACATAAATCCTTAAGTAAACCTAATCTGTCGGTGATTGTAAACAGTCTGTCACAGTAATGGCCTCAGGAACAAATGAGGACCTCATGGTGGGGCCTCAAGTAAAAGCCCTCACACACTACCCCCCAGCTATCCCTCCCCATGTTGTATCTTACCTCTGTCCATCTAAAGCCCAAACCCTTCATACCCAGCGCCTCCAGTGTCCCAGTATGCAGTGGGTGAGGACGGAACTGGAAGGAGCTTCCTGCCTTTTGCTCTAAACTCTTGGGGAGCTGAATATGAAAGAAGGGGGGGGGGGGGCACCACAAACTAACCCCCACTCTGTCTATCTCCACAGAGGGGGAGCGAGCAGAGGCCTGACACCAAAGCAGGCCAGGCCAGGATCTGTGTGCGAGATAAGACAGGCAACAGGAAGGAGACAACCCAGAACCCCGCACTCCCCGACGTGACAGAGCCACTATTCATTTTTCAGGAAGAAAGAAAGAAAAACATCAACAATATCAGATGCAGCATAGGAAAGGGGAAAGGGGGATAAAAAGATTCGGCTAGTGGGCGACTTGACTTCATTAAGAAACGTTCCTGTCTCTTCCCATGGAATTATTGACTAACTGGAGGTTGTTTTGAAAAGAGAAAAAAAAAATCCAGAAAATAACTCATTTGCCTGTAAAATGACCATGTCCTTAAATTTCCCTGTGCCTTAAAACTCTGAATTTGAGCATGTCAGTGAATAATCACTCAAAAAGTCGCTGCATAAACAGCTTCCATTGATTTGTAGTTTAGCATTTTGTAAAAGTTTCCACAAATAAACACTGGGCTGTGGAGTCAGTGCCTCTGGGCTTCAGCCGATTCCACGGGATAAAGAAGCGCATTGGCGCCACTGCAACCCAAACACTTGTTGTTGTCACTACACACATAAATCACTCCTTTCTCTTCATCCGCACACAGAAGCTGTGAACAATAGCAGGTAAACAGAGATGACGGTGGAAGAAGAGGCTGTTAGCTCAGCGCTGTCCTCTCCCACACACATTCCTAACAGCCTGTGTGTCTAGTTAAGGTGCAGATAAACGGCCGCGGCACCATATGTCAGCGCAAAGCAAACATGCTGGACAGACAAGAGCATGAGAGACAGAGCAATGATTAGGATCACACACATGCAAATGCAAACAGTCACTACAGACATGTGCACTGACACACAGAAAGCCATACAGACACCCTCAAGAAAAGTCAAAGAGAACACAGAGAACTGAAATTTTGTACTCTACATACTGCTGCACTTTTCATGTTCTCTTTTTCATAAAAAACATGATTTTTTTAAACTCCTCTAGGCCAATAAAAGAGTCTTTGCCTTGCAAACTGATATGAGCAAAAGGGAATGTGAGTTGGCCCGCAGGACAAAGTGGAAGGTTACAACAGTGAGTCATCCACAACATTTTAAAAGAATATTCAACTAAGAATCAGTCTTTTGAGTATCAGATTCAGATGCTGACCACCCCCTGTCCGGATGGCAGCTGCCGTCAGTTTGGTTCCACAGGTTTCAAAATGTATTAAACTTCTCAGCGCAATCCTTGATCAGTAGGTTCAGCATGTATTTGATAATCTAAAGATATTCTGGTGGTTTACTCTGTCAGTTTCTAATTTTGAGAATGCACGTACATTGAAGTGATGACCTTCAGCTCTTCCTCAACTTACCCTACTTTTTTCCCAAAAAAGTTTAAACAGAATGCAATATTGGTATATTTAATTACTATGTTTTGAAAAATGAGGCTAAAAGACTATAACATTTGCAATTTTATATGGAAAAATGGAGATTCAGACTTTTTATTTTAGATGAGATGTTGTATTTGAAGGAAACGTTGGTTGAAAGGTTGTATTTATGTATATTTATATTTTTCTTATAAACCTTTTCTATCTACAGGAAATATTATAATCCATAAAACTATTTTAAAAGATCTTTTGAATCGATGGATAATATATAAAGAACCTGGAATCAACTTGAGATACCATTCTGATGAGGGCAAGATGGCCAAAAATGTTTGAGGAATAAAGCATGTTATGTTGGAGAAGACCTAATTATCCAGTTCTGATATTATGACAAAAAAAAAAAAAAAACAGGCTTGAGTTGCCCAAAAAACACACCCAGTGAAATGCCCATAAGCAACAACCTTTGAAGTCATGCTTGGCCTGCGTGTACTGTCAGGGTGGTGGCCTCTGGCTTAGAGAATCAGCGGTTTGTCTGGCCCTCACACAGGGAACAGAGGATGGCAGGAGGGCACACAGAGAGGCATAGTTGGGAGGAGGAGGAGGAGGTTTGGATTGACAGCAGCGGGTTGCCCTGAGAACAATGTGGGCTCCATAAGTGTTTGGTTCCCTGCTTCATGTGAACGCTTGCTGTCTGAAAAGAATGAAAAGGCACCACCTTGCTGTGAGGTCAAGGGTCAGTGTAGCGCTGAATGCTCATTTATCTCAGACAAGGAGATGGTGAGGGTAAAAACCTCTTGCTTATGGTCAAGTAATGATTCATGTCAGAGATCATCTTCAGGTTGCACCAGCACTTCACAAGTTCAAACTTAGCCTAAGGTTAGGTATTATTAACTTAGCCCTAGGTATTACGGAAGTGTTTACTAAGTGCAAATTTATGCATCACTAAATTAAAACGGACTGCACCACTATCACTAGTTCTTATATAGAGACTAGCTGTTACTAAATACAATATCAAGTAACTCCCACCAACTGCCAGGTGTAACTAGCTAACAGAACTAATATTGACAAAACTAACATCAGCTTGCTAATATACAGCTCCTTAAAGAGTGGAGAGTAAAAGAGGTCAAATGGAATATGGTCAACACATTCGACCCAAAACTTGATAAAAATGCTTTTTAATAATTATTGAGATTTTGAAAAATGACATACCTCAACTTGCAATATGCTATGCCAATAACAGTATACTAAATTAGTAAATAGCGTTGGTTAGTTTTGCATAATCAGATATTTTTCAGTCATTCTAAACTGATTTAATACTACTAACTGACATTTCTCTGTGTACGCATATATAAATAAAACAAAGTTATATCTATAGATTGGTACAGTGGTAGTGCACTTGAACGTGTCCCACTTTTCCACAACAGTTTGACTGCAGTGAAAGCAAAGCAGTGAAGTCACCATCTGTCATCTCTAACTTTCTCTATGATCACTCATTTTAAATGACTGTATGGCTGATCACACAGCTATTATCATTAGCCTGTTTGTTACGTCATAGCTTGTGATGTTACTGTTAATGCTTGTGTTTGATAGGATTGGGGATACAAATATTTCTAAGCAACTGATTTAGACATTAATCAAGTCAAGTCAAGTCTTTACAACCCAAGACATTTCAAGTCCCTCTCCGCTCACAAATTTTTACTTCTTCTTCCTTCAGTTGGTTATTTGAGCTTCACTGTGCAGAATGATGTATGTGCAGAGTTTGACACATGTAGTTTTCACATTTATCTGCTGAAGGGGGAAAATTTCTCTGTGCTCAATGAAAATCTGAGTTTAAGGAGTGGGCCTATGCTCATGATTTGTGACATCACAACTAGTTTGGAGCCAATCGTGGTCAAGTATGCAATTTATAAAAGTGTGATATGGAAACATGAAGCCTGCAGTGCACATACACAAAAATTGACTTTTCAGTAGGAAACATCTTTTATATGGAGTTATTATTATAACAAAGGTTCAGGAACAAGACCACGTCCCTTTCTCTCACTAAATTCAATCACCTGCGCCTCACTCATTCAATCATTCGTGCATACCTATATAAGCGTGTCTAACCCCTTTCTCTCCCGTTCGTCTCAGTTCTCACGCGACCTACGACACACTTGCATCACAAACACTTACCTCTCGCCCGTGCTCCGTGATCCATGTTCCTCGGCAACATACCGCCCACGACTAGATCCAGCAGTACCAACGTGATATCTCCTTCACCACCACATCCACATCCAGACGCCGCGCTTCTGATCAGCTGGGATCCAGACGCTCCACAAGCATCCACGCAACCGCCCACTCCAACGCGGCTCTTTTTCAAGCAATTAACATCTTCAACTGGATGTTTGCTCACCTCCGGCGAGCTCTCAAGGAGACGGTCGTCCCACTCCTACGAAACGATGATAAAGACAAATTTTCCAACTCTATGCAGACCCTACTTCCATCAACTCTCTCGCCGGCAGCTCAAATCCTCCCGCTCTTTCGGGTTCATTGTCCGCCGCCGGGTCGACGCACACCGATGACGTCACAACGCCGCCTACTACAACAAAGCCCAGACTTCTTCAGCCCCGGCTGAAGGCCAGGCTGAGCTCCAGATACAAATCCCGTTTCGCCGAACCGACAACAAAGCCAGCGTCTTCCCGCTCCTCTCTGCCTCCACCCCCACCACCACTCCAGATGGCTGTTCACTTCCGAGTTACCCGCCCAGCGCCACCCGTATGCCGCACGTCGATGACGTCACGACACAGCCAACTGCTTCAGCCCTGTCGCAGGGCCAGGTTGTATTTCCCCATATGCCTGCTCCCTACGTCTTGATTTGCCTCGTGTTTTTGTTTCATCCCTGCGTCTATAAGCCGCACATCTTACCACTTCACACGCATCCCTTCATCCCTCACTCCTCACCCCTCATCCCTTCATCCCTCACCCCTCAACCTTCATGCCTTCATCCCTCACCCCTCAACCTTCATGCCTTCATCCCTTGACCCTCATCCCTTTATGCCTTCATCCCTCGACCCTCGACCCTCATCCCTTCATCCCTCACCCCTCGATCCTTCGCCCCTTCATCCCTCACCCCTCGACCCTCATCTCTTCATCCCTCACCCTTCGACCCTCATCCCTCACTCTTCAACCCTCATCCCTTCATCCCTCCCTCGATCCGTCCTTTATGAATCATCCTGGCTCTCCTCCGTCGATATTATTTCTTTACAGCACCCCTTTTCGCTTCCTCCTGCCACAGCTACTATAGCTCCCTCGACTCGCCTGCTTCTTTTCATTCATTCAACCTTTATTTACATCTCGAGGTATCATTGAGGGCATTCCCTCATTTTCAGTGACATTGACTGACTATCAACTACTTTACCACAGTGAACAATTTTCATTGCAATCGCTTCATATCGATTCATTGCTTCAGGGAACCTGGTTTTCCTCATCATTAGTTGATACGTAAGGAAGCCATGGAGCTCCCGCCTTTCTAACCCCCTCCATCTTGTATTTGTTTTCATTTTCGTCTCATCCCTGTGTCCGCAGGCTGCACAATGAACCCCTGATCATACATCCCCTCATCCCGGCATCCTTTCCTCTTCCCTTCCTTCAGCTGCAGTTACTTCAGCGCTTTCGGCTCCACCCGTCCCTGCAGCTCTTCTCTTTCTTCCCATAGCCACTACTGGTCCTTCTGTTACCTCAGCCACAGTCGCACCGAGCCACGGTGCTCCCTCTACTGGACCCACTCCATTTCCTCCTGTTCTATCCCAACCTGTCTCCCCACATTGACAAAGTCAGTCCACATTCCTAACCGTACTCTGGCCAATTCTTCCGTACTGGAGCCGCTTCAACCGCTTCCAAATAAGAAATCCCAGACCACCTGTTAAAATTAAATAAATAAAATTCTTGACCGCTAGTCTTCCCAAGATTCCATACCTACCTCAGTGACATTCAAAGAGCCCGTTCTCACTTAGTCCAATGAAGTTAATTTTGGGGGATGACGAAGCAGAAAGCTCATCGAGACATGACCCCCACCCTGAGTCTCGACCCCCGGGTTCCTAGACGCTCCAGCCTCTTTGTGATTCCATTTGGTCCCCGGTCATCCCCATGCCATCGACCCCCTTCATCCCTCTCCTCGACCTCCATCCAGCCCACCATACACTATCCTCATCCAATCCTGAACCCTCTCGACAATCCAAATAAAACTACTTTTTATACCATTCAAATGGTGTGGTCTTTGTTAGTGAACCAGCAGTTAATCTTTTGAACTGAACAATATTCATAGATTCTGGATTTTTCAGTGAGGAAGGAGATGTCATTTTAAGGATTTTAACAAGGCAATTCAACTTTTTTGTGGAAAAACCACATCAGACAATTTATTACTCTGAGCAGAGGATTTTTTATCTCTTAAAACATGACTGAAGGGGATCTTTTAGTTTTAATGATGTGACCCAGTTTAGTAAATCACTAGTTTACAAAGAACTTTACTCAAAAACCTTGGATTTAAGAATAGCTGTTGCAACCCAGACCAGATACTGACATCCATCAGAATGAGAATATCAGCTGTTTAGGTCCTTAGAATGCACTGAAATCATGTTATGCAAAGTAACCAGATTAAAAGTGGGTAATTTTTCTTCTAAAATGTAGTCATTACAATGACACCTCATCTTAATACAGAGCCATTTGTGTTGCTGGCATATTTCATCATTTCTAGTCCTATGAGAGGGATGTGAGGGATTTTGCTGCTGATTTTGAAATAAACCAAACTCACAAACTCACTGCCAGAGCCAAATAAAAGTGAAAAGCAAATCAGAGAGACTATTGTTGGTGACAGGGATTTTATTCTGCTAGTATCACAAGCTGTTATCACCACCAAAACACACAGAGAAAACACTACAGGTGTTGTGTGTAGGCTAGTGACTGTTTAATGAGCTGTAACATGTATGGTGTGTTTAGACTCCAATTCAATCCTCCCTAATACTCCTTCTCCATTCCCCAAGCCTGGCCGCCATAGAAGATAAATCTCCTCAGGAGCCACAGAATATGCTTCCTTGTTGTTAATTGAGATTTAGTGCTTATATTAACAACATTCACTGGGCAGTGTTTGAAAGCTTAGATGCGTGCCAAGTCCTCTGGAATAAGGATTAGAGTTAAAGAGACAGTAAAATAACTATGGCATGTGCTGTTAACTCCAACCTAGATCTCTCATTTCACCTGTATTTACAGAGACAAGACTTGCACTCCGCTTCATATAGTGGAGAATAAATAGTGAGTTAGCTTGCTGGCTCTGTAGATTGTCATGGGAGTGGAAAAGTAGAGGGGGTTGGGGAACTGTGAGGTTTGAATTTCAGAGAGGGACGCAAAGGAAGTCATAAAGCTAACTATCTTTAATATGAGACAGTGGATGATTAAAGCTAAATAAACAATGTTATCCAGCACAGGGAACTTAAAGTTGATGTTTGACTGGATGTCTGGCCAAGTAATGGCATGAATCACATCCTCTGGTTGGCCCAAAATTCCAGTGAATGGTGATTTTTTTTTGCATACTTGCATTTGGTAATTAATTGTGGTTGAACTTGCAATAACACAATCTTGCTTCAAGCTGCATTAATTTAATTTTTTGGGCACTTGGGGGCATTGGAATAAGCTGAATGCATAACATCTGATATGACCTTATGCAGTTGTTATGGCTATCTTTAGCAAACAGTTGCTTATTTACACATCCAGCAGACAACATGGCAACATTAAGCATTCATTTGGAGTTGTTTTTATGGCAACCTGGCACATGTAAGTACAACAGAAGTTGACCCTCATCTGAGCTCTGTTTTGGTCTTCATCAAATGTTGGCTCTTTAGCTGCTAAATAATCCACTGTGTTCACTAGCTAGATGCTAACTTTGTCTGTCTGCCTGGCCAGGTAATGTACAGTGGGTTAATTAGAGATTTTTTTTTTACCTAAAAGAGCTCCCTTCTGGAAACAAGATTAATAAGAGCAGAGTTGTCCAGAAAACCAAAAAAAAAAAAGAGTTAAAAGAGGCTAAAAAGCTTGGGACAGCTGAGGGAACCTGCAGACTTCGTAATAATTATTATCAAGCAACATCTTTCACATAAGACAGGGTCCGTTGAGCCATTATTAATGTAAAAAATATTGATTATTGCAGCTTTAAAGCCACTATGTGCACACTTTTTGTCATTTTAGCATATTTCACATTATTTCACATTTCACATTATTTGAATAGCATAAACTTTTCTTTGCAGGAAAATGTTTGTGCAGTCTGTGTGTTACTTTTGGCCCATTCATTCATCTCCAGATGAGAGATGGTCTTCTTTCATATTACCACTGGCGGGAGCCAAAGTCAGCCATTTGCTAATTCTGCACATAAGTGGCTTAAAGTTAAAAAAGGATACAGACATTAATTGTACATATATTTTGTCCCACAATATGTTTCATACATAGTTTGTTTTGAAGGTGATGCACCAGTCTGTTTCATAAGATGAATCATTCTCAGTTGTTTTCATACCACTGGCCAGGTGTTTTGGGCCTGCCAACACCAGAAAGACAAGCTATGTGCCTCCACAGCAGCTTTCAGTAGAACTCCTTTTTATCAGAGACAGAGCCAGGATGTTGAATGAACCTCTAACTCCAGCGGTTATCAGCCTCATGTCAGGATTCGAGCCACTGGGCCTTCACAGTAGCCAGTGGTGATAGTGATCCTGCTTTGTGTTAGCATTTATGTTGGAGTGATATCCATCTCTTAGGGGGACCCTATAGGGTCAGTGAAGGAGGCGCTGGTCGCTTTTAGCTCAGGAGAGTTTTCTGGGTTCTGTGATGTTAAGACTGAGAAACATACACAGAGTGGGAACACCTACAGTACAGAGGAGCTAGGAGTTAGTAATGTGATACAGATGGAATCCATACTGGTGACTTGATGAGGGGGTCTGTGATTTCAAGACCTATACTTCTGCTAGTCTAGACCACAATAAAATAGCTCCAGCCTCTGTTACTGTCGGAATCACTGCTGACAGACTCCTCCAGATGGGGTCTTTGTGGTGAATAGGGAAAGGTATACCTGACAGCACAGCTCAAGGTCAAGTCTATGCTAAATGTACCTGACGTTGTGTGTATGAAAGTTTTTTAAGTAGTCCTGATAAAATGTCACAAATGATTGAATGTGATTTCTTTACAAAAGGCTATTATACAGGAGGAAAAGTGAAAAATGCCATGTATCAAGGACCACCCGTGATTAATGTGATGCATTCTTTAAGAGATTATATGTAATTTGGGCAGCTAATGTTTGTGAAACTATTCTGCAACCCACACAGGATTCGTTTTCTGATGTTTATTGGCTTTAAAGAGATCCAGATTATTGGCTTGCCAAGATGACAGTCACCCTGGTGTCACTGGATAGGCTCTACAACAGTGTAAAAAATCTCCACCCCAGATATTGCCAATGACAACATACAATCTTCTTCATGGTGGCACACAGAGTGGAAAGTCAGCAGAAACCACAAACAGAGCCTTTAAAGAGGGTTTGTGTCAGTGCTGTGTATGTGTCCTCGAATGTGACACAGAAAATACTCTGGGGACATAAGTTTCACCAGTTTGTTTTCTCTAATGTGTGCTGTTTTACTGTTTCTCAAAGTAAAAGGGCAACGGCACTCTGTTTGAAGGCCTGCTGCTCCCTTGAGTGTAAAGTCACATTTTGAACACAGAGGCCATTCCAGGGCAACACCAGGGTTTCTTCATCTGAAAACAAGCAGCATTTCTGTGGTGAGACCATGAAATCTAGGGTGTTTTAGTTCACTAAATGTTTTGCTTTCACTTCCCCCCAATGTTCCTACGCATCATTCAGAGAGGGAGCTTGGCAAGAGCTTGGATAGATTCTCCTGGGCAGTAAGACTAATCTGGAATTTGATTTCATTTTCATAAAGTGCAGATATAACTCAGGTCGACTTAGCTGCGCAGGAACTGTAAGTCTTTTTGTGTGCGACAGAGGCTGCAACACACGCGGTTTATTAGGAACAACTTGGGTTCTGCTTCGTTGAGATTTACCAGTCCACCTATCCTCAAGGGGACGGTACAGCGTCCAGCCCCCGACCTCCCCACTGGGCATCGATCTCTGCCCACAGGCCCCCAGCCAGAAGGGCCCGACAGTGCCAAGAAATGTGGGGAAACTCACCTCAGAGAATATGTGTCATGTCCTACTTAGTCATTCCTGCTGTGCTGCAGGTCCAAGTCCCAGCCCAGTGGAGGGTAACACAAACAGGCGAACAGCAGGAGGTGACGGTGGCCAAGTCAAACAAGGGAAATATGTATGCACAATGGTGTATGCACATGCACAGGGATACGGTGATGCAAATACATTACATGCATGCACATGAATATGCTTTCATAACTGCGCACTCTGCACTCTAAAGCACACAACATGAAGTGTACACAAGCAATTATTCCTCAAACACACTTGGTCACAGTCAGCAGAGCAAACCAATTTGGGTGAGAGCAAATAAACAGACTCAAGTATGCATAACCACCGATAATACACATGATGATCGTCTGAATGAAGATATAAGCAGGAAAATTATCCACTTAAATGCACACACAGAATCCGCATCTGTATCCTTGCCAGTGTCAGTGCAGCTGCTTGTTTCATGCGTCTTCATGGCGGAGTGTCATGTAAACGGCTGTTGAAATGTCAGCAGCTGAATATGCTGCTCTCATGCCGGGCTGCGTGGTCGCTGTGCCCCACTGGCCTGCTTCAAGGTAGCACAGACACAGCTTTGTCGGCTTGGCAGAGGAGACCAGGCTCTGCTCAGAATCCATATTTGTATGTGATGATGGAGCAACTCAGGCTTGAATAAGAACTGATATCAGAGCTGCTTCATATGGCCTTAATGACAGCCTCTTTTGTTGTTTAAATTTACTCATAAACTTGAATAATTTGTATTTGTATTTTTTTATTTGGTTGTGGTTGTAATATTTCACTTTAAACAAGACAAATAAGATCTTAAGCTGGTCTAGTAGACTGAATTAACTGGATGGATGTGTTTGCATTGTAACTAAGGATTTATGGTTCATTTAAGGTGAACTTAACCAAAGAACAGTTTAAAAATCACTTAATCCTCAAAGGTTTAACCATCGTTAAGCTTGGTTGGCATGGGCAAACATGCTTACGGTCAAAAACACCAGCACTCAAGCATGTGTGCTTGCACATACAGGTCATCCACATTGTGCATACTCTCTCTCTCTCACACACATACACATATACATGCAGATAAAACACTGTACTAACTCTCCATCACATGGTCTCTCTGAGGCCTGAAGCAAAGTTTTCACCTGCTGGCTCTTGCACTCAAGACAAAGACCTCATTGTGACCAGTTGGATTCCGCTGTTAGTCCTGGATGAGATTATAAGGCTTTAGAACACACACACACTCGCTCTCTCTCACACACACATACATATACACATGCATTTTCTATGGGTTTTTTCACACCAACACACACGCAAGTGAGCATACAGAGTCAAACTTGCATGCAAGAGAAGTCATGTGGGGGGAGACACACACACACACACACACACACACAGGGCAATACAGGCTTGATGCAGGCATTCTGAACCATTATCTAGTATTTTTATGTATAAAATTAAATGTTTTGTCATATGCATATATATATATACATATATATGTATTTAAAAGCACAGCTGCTTTAAAGTTGTAAATGTGTGTTTTTGTTGAATTACACCATAAATGTGTCAAGAAACTTTTTTAGGGAAAGTCACAGCTCTCGATTGTCATTGTTTCAGTGAACTTTCATAGTGCAATAACACCATCTGCTGGAGAGAGCATGAGTGGCACTGGTACGCCACACTGATTTCAAAATATCACATTAGATTATATTGAAGAAAACTGGTATTAGAGCCACTTAATATATAATCAAGGCTGCATTATCAACCAAACCCAAAAGTGCAGGTCCACTGCAGGTCAACTTGTTATTGTCATTTGATTAATTGCACATTTGTTTGGAATTTGCAGCACTTAAGTTCAATGATGCATGTTCCTGAATCATGTTTGTTAAAAATGTTTTGTTTATTGAATCTTTTACCTCTTTTTTGAGCCAAAATATGTCATGTCAAGTATCAAAAGTGCTAACCATCAAAATTTGTTTTTGAATGCTACGTCAGATTCTTATCCGTGTTTATTCAATTCTTTAATCAGATATTTCCTAGCCAGTAAAGTGTTCTAACTTGAGACAATATTTCATGTAGTTAAACGTCTTTAATCAACACTGATGCATTTGCCATATGATGAAATGTTGCTAGTGTACAAGTCAACCTATACAGTGTGTGTTTTGTGTTGTGTTCTTAACTGTATTTCTCAATGAATTGGCCCAAGAGAATTTGGGGAAACCTGTAGAAGACAGCCTTTACTGTCAGCAGCATCATACCCACACACCTCCTGTATGAATGAACTTTGACCTTTAGTAGGTAACTTCTCATTCAAGCCATGTTACAGAATGCTGTGTCTTCCTATAGAGTCTGACTTATCAGTATGCTGCCTGTTGACCTTCTCTGAGGCAGTGTTGCTCAGAGGTAGAATGTATTTGCATGTATGAGGTGCTTGATTCTCTACTCATCTTCTTCTCTGGTGAAGATGAGTTGTATATGAAACTAAACTGTAGTGCCTGATAATGAGCAGCTACATCAATAAGCTGACAACACTGCTTTCTAAGACCACAGTGACGACATGAACTGTTAATTCATCTTGTTTGGGCAAAACCTTTCTTTCAATGCAGACAATTGTACACCCAGCAGAAAACTGTTTCAAGTTGTTGTGGCCGAGTGGTTAAGGCGATGGACTCGAAATCCATTGGGGTCTCCCCGCGCAGGTTCGAATCCTGCCAACAACGATACATTTAAACAATGGTAAAAAAATTCAACTTCTACAGCTTGCTTGGAGTGTGGTATGTCCTCTACTCCTGCAGGTACATCAGTCAATTGTCCAGGTGACAGAGCTGTGTCCAGAAGCTTGTTAACATGGTGACTGCATACAGTGCTAGCTTGTGAGCTATCTGCTAACTTGCAACACACCCCACCCAGTGCTAGCACTAGTCAGTCTCAACAGCTCCCTGAGCTTCCATCTATGTTTCTGTTTACTTCCCCCTGACGTTTTGTTCACCATTGCACACCTTTTTGTTCAAATAAAGTTACTGGAGAAGGAAAGTTACAGTCTATGAGCTAAAAAGCTTGCTATTGGTCAGTTATGAAACAGCAACTAAAGGGGCAATAACTTCCCACTGTTTTTCAAGATTGACTCCATTGACTCCTGTCTCTGCAAACCATTGCTCTTTAGTGGAAAAGTTTTTACTCCAATAGAGGAGGATAAATAAAAGTGACTAGTGTAACAGCTAATAAGCTACAACAGCTTCTTCCATTTCAGGCACTCTGGCTGTTTGCCCCTCAAAAGTCAGCCCTGTCAGCTTGCTATTGGTCAACTCTAAAACTAAACTCTAAAAGGGCAAATTTGATGGTTTATTTTGCCCTTGTGAGCAAATCCACTGATCAAGTGTGATTCATTGGAAGTTCAGCATCAGATTTCACCCGCTCACAGCACCACTGCAGCACTAGATGAATGTGTTTCAGTCAGCAGTTTATAGGGAATATTTGAGTGGTAGAAAATAGTTCCAAAGAACTGAACTGATGACAGCCCAGACTGTGGGTTATCCAGAATAAACAGGACATTGTTTTTGTAGAGAAAGTGGGCTGTCATGGCTGAGTGGTTACATCAACTCAACTCCTCTGTAAAAGACAAATGACAGAAACTCTGGGAATTCTGGTAAGCTTCTTGTGTTAACATTACCTGCATCATGCTTTGAAGTTAAATAAACTTTGACCTGCAGCAGGTGTGTGGTCAAACAACTTTTCTCACACTGTTAAAGGCTTTTAGTGATAAGTTGTTGTATAGTGAAAGTACAATTCCAGGAGTTGTCGTGGCCGAGTGGTTAAGGCGATGGACTAGAAATCCATTGGGGTCTCCCCGCGCAGGTTCGAATCCTGCCGACAACGATTTGAAGTTTTCACTGAGGTGAATAACAGCCACTGGGTTCATCATGCCTCTGAAAGTCCATGGGAGGCAAGGTAGGCTGAGTTGTCAAAATAGAAATGAATTGGTGTGAGCATGATGCTTTAAAACTATCCAGATTATAACATGAACTCTTCATTTACATCTATGTTGTTAGGCCTACAAAACCTTCCTGTGACAACACACAATTGTGAAACTCACTGAGTTGTTGTGGTTAAGGCGATAGACTTGAAATCCATTGAGGTATCTCCACACAGGTTCAAATCCTGCCAGCAATGTTGTGACCTGTCCTTTGATGTGAACCTGGCTTCTCTAATAATATTAGACTGAGTTCCCTGTTAAACCAGATCCATGCTGGATATTTTGGTGTTATGATGAACTTGACATGAATTAATATGAATGAACTTTAACCTGCTGTTTCTGGAAGTACCCACCTTCACACTAATGATGATCCTACAACTTTAGAACTAAAATATGAAGATTTTAGTAAGTAAAACTTAATTTATGCAGCATTTTTCAAACCCGGGGTCACAAAGTGCTTCACAATTACAAAAACAGGACATAAGAACAAGAATCACAAATATTTTACGAGAAGTTGATGCACTGAAGCTGTGCTGTCTGTTGATTTACTTCTCTAAGGGGATGTAGCCAAGTTGTAGCAGTCCCCAACATCTCCAAGCTTTTCTGCTGAAGATAAGTTCTGTACTAGACCAAACTGTAGTAAGTCAGTGATACATGTTCACATGTGAGCTGTTAATGAGCAGCCATTTCAATAGAATGGCAATAGAGAAGAATTTAAAGATGCAGATTAAATATTAAAGTCTATAGTTTGTGAGAAAATTATTCCAGTGAGCTACTGGGATATTTCTCCAACTTTGAAACAGATGATTTTCTACCCAGCTCCTGCAAAGAACATACAGCTGAGTGTCTATGAGAGAATGTGTCCTGCTTTTCAGCATGCAGAAGTGTGTGTGTTGATCACAAATAGGCCACTGGATGGGGCTCTTGTAGCCACAAGTATTTGGCACTGCAGGTTTTTGTTTTTGAAGAAAAATAATATAAGTTGCATCTTAAGGTTTTAAAATGTATAATAAGTCATTCACTGCATATGTTTTTAGGTGTCATTTGCAAAAGTGCTTTGATCATTGAGAGTTTAAGTCACCTTTCTGACAATCAACATGAATTTTGACACAGACTTCAAATGTTCAAACCACTTCATCACTCAGACGTACTGCAGTGATGCAAATAGATCACTATTCATCGACAATAAACTTCCATATTGTAACTATTTTAAAAATACAAATGAACTGTACTTTACCACTATCATGTCACTTTACATGTGACACTGAGTTCTATCATGAAACTTTTTTTTTTTTAAATAAATCACATCAGTTAGACTTCAGTTGAAATGTACATTATGTCATCACTTTTCTCCAGATGTGCTGAATATAAATGCAAACACACACTGTAACTTCATGTGAAAACATGTTTATTAAAGACAAAAAGCAACACATGAAGGATGTTCATTTGGCTACACAGACAAATTTATTGTTGATTTATGGCATTTCATGGTATTTCTTGATAATAATAAAAAGATGAAACAATGTTTCTATCTTTTAAGGGGTTGAACAAAATGTAAATGTATCCAAAGGGGTGTAAAGAACTTCTTGTGGATGATGTTTGATGCTTCCATGTAAAACATGACAAAAGCAGTTGTAACACTCTGTGTGTGATGGCAGACAGGATGATCTTCAGGACAGAAACTGTCTTGATGATGCTGCAGCAGATGAGGAAACATCTGGAGTTCGTCCTCACTGGAAATAGATAGAGAAAGACAAGGAGGGAAAACAGTTAATAACCTCAACAACCTGGTGAGCAGATGAAGTGTTTAACAATATATTGATTCTGATAATAACATGAAACTTATCTTTTTAAATGTTGTCTCCTTTTGTCTTTTTCTTGTTTCCTCCTCAAATCGTTTCCTCTCCTCTCTCTAAAAGACAAGGAGCAGTTAACTTTAACTAAACAGAAGAACTATTGATCAGTGTAGAAATTCTGATTGAAATATAGAAGAAATGTATACATATCTTTTTAAATAAGAATCTTAGTAATGTACGCTGTCTGCTGTCCTCTCTGTGAAAGACAAAGAGCACATACAGGAGGAAAATAATGGCTTCAGCAATGACATAAATGAAGAACTATTTATAAGAATAGAAACTCATAATAATGTAGCAAAAATGTAACCTTCTCTTTTTAAATGAGAGTGTTCACAGTGCATGAGGTCTCCTTTCTTCTCCCCTCGTCCTCTTCTCTTCTCTCTCTAAAAGTCAAACAGCAGATAAACAGAAGCAGTTAATAACTTGAATGGCTGAAGCAGAATAAGTTTTGATCAGTATAGAAATCTGATAATTTAGAATAAATGTATATTTATCTTTTTAAATGAGAGTGTTCACAGTGCATGCTGTCTCTTCTCCCCTCTCTGTAAAAGTCAAACAACAAACAGGAGAGATAAAGGTTAATACACAATTCCAACTTTGACAACTTTAGCAATTCTGATAATAAAATAGAATAAATGTATATTTATCTTTGTAAATAAGAAGGTTCACATAATGTTTTCTCTTGTCTGGTCTTGTTTCCTCTTCGTGTCGTTTCCTCTCCTCTCTCTAAAAGACAAATGGCAGACAAGTGGAGATAACAGTTAATGAACAACTTCAGCAACCAGAAGAAATATTGATCACTATGTGAACTATAATAATAGCATAAATAAAATGTATATTTATCTTTTTTAATCAGAGTTCACGTTGTTTCCCTCCTCTTTTCTCTCTCTGAAAGACAAATGGCAGACAACAGGGGATAACAGTTAATAATTCAGTAATGAGGTAAACAGAAGACATATTGATCATTATAGAAATGCTGATAAAAACTGAATAAATGTATATTTATCTTTTTGAGATGAGAGGCTTCACACTGCATGCTGTCTCCTCGCTGCTTCTTGTTTCCTCCTCATGTTCCTCTCCTCAGACATAAAGTTGATAAACTGAAGTATTCATCAATATGTTGATTCTAATAATAACATGAAATACTGGAATTTCAGGAAAGGTTCATATCATCAGTGGTTTGTGTCCTCTCTCTCTTCTTCTATCAGCCTGTTCTTCCTCGTCCACATGTCTGTCAGTGATGGATCAGTAGTGCAGCTTTGACTCCGTCCCTGCAGCTTTAATGTTCTCTGTTGTGATTCCTGTTCCACGCTCACACTGAAATCTGAAGCTAGACCTGACCTACTGATGAGTCAGCCTCATTAATTTAGAGTTTCCACTTCATCAAATTTCAATTCAAGACATGTCACATCTCAGAGTTCTCTGTGACCCTCCTGTGGTTCCACCATGTCAGACACTCAGGCCAGCCGTCAATAAAGAAATGTGCAAGACGCACTAAAATCACTGACCTGTGTACCAAACCATAGTGAAGCAAATATATACAAATGTACAATATTTAACCCTCAGCCAACTTTATCCTACATATGTTGCAGCATGTCTACATGGGCCCTGGTGCAAGACGCTACCAGGGGCCTCACCAGCCCTGCCAGACGCTCAGGCCAGCCCAAAAAGATGGATGAGGATAAAAAGGTGGATGAACCGCAGTGCAAGACGCTACCTGGGTTATCCAGACCAGCCCTGCCAGACGCACAGACCAGCCCTGCATGAGTATATACAGTCCAATCCAACCCGGTGCAAGACGCTACCTGGGTTATCCAGACCAGCCCTGCCAGACGCACAGACCAGCCCTGCATGAGTATATATAGTCCATCAAACCAGGTGCAAGACGCTACCTGGGTTATCCAGACCAGCCCTGCCAGACGCACAGACCAGCCCTGCATGAGTATATACAGTCCATCCAACCCGGTGCAAGACGCTACCTGGGTTATCCAGACCAGCCCTGCCAGACGCACAGACCAGCCCTGCATGAGTATATACAGTCCATCCAACCCGGTGCAAGACGCTACCTGGGTTATCCAGACCAGCCCTGCCAGACGCACAGACCAGCCCTTCATGAGTATATACATAGTCCATAAAACCAGGTGCAAGACGCTACCTGGGTTATCCAGACCAGCCCTGCCAGACGCACAGACCAGCCCTTCATGAGTATATACATAGTCCATAAAACCAGGTGCAAGACGCTACCTGGGTTATCCAGACCAGCCCTGCCAGACGCACAGACCAGCCCTTCATGAGTATATACAGTCCATCAAACCAGGTGCAAGACGCTACCTGGGTGTGAGCAGCCCTGCTAGACACTCAGGACAGTCCTCAGGGGTAAAAAGAATCACTACTGTTAACCTGCCGGACGCTGAGGTCACAAACATCACGTACAACACACTAAATAATCTGCAGAACCAGGAGTCTCCAGGTCCTCCAGGAACTGCTGGATGTCCTGGTTTGTGCTTGTGATGTCACACTCTCAGGCGTTTCTTTGGTGGAGTCAGGCTGCTGCTGCTACTGCTGCCGCTCTCTTCTTCAGCAGGCTTCCTCTTCATCCTCTCCCTCTGAGTCTTTGCACACTGTGTTGATTGTTTGCTAAACCTGCAGAGGACTGACATGAGAGTGTGACCGTCTGCAGTGTAGTCGGTCAGTCTCCAGCGGTTCATCAGCTCCGTGTTCTCAGAGCTGTACACAGGGGAGATGACTCTGGTGATGGTTCTGCCATCCAGCTCCAGGTGGTGGACGCAGTTTCTGCGGTCGCCCCTCACGGCTGCAAGATCGGCCTTCTCAGGAAGAACTGGAGTCAGCACAGTTTGAGGAGAAGAGCCGGAGCGTGCAGTGGGCGCCATTATACCTGATGGTCCTTCCATTAGAGGAGACAGAGCAGTATTCTCCCTCCGCTCCTGCTCGATATGTTGGAAGGGTGTTGACAGCACACACGAGCGGAAAGATCCTCTGTATGCAATGAAAGGGAACTTCTTAGAGCCTGTGATGAGGTTGTGATACAGCCTCAGGATGGACTCTCTCATGGACTCTATGTTTACACTGCTCACAGGACGGTTCCTCAAGTTTGTTACAAACATCTGAAGGATTGGTGAAGGCAGTGGCAGGTCACCTACATGGAAAGAAAAACAAGGAACACATTAGTCACTCTAGTTAGGACATGATGGGACTCATTACAGCCTATATTCATCTATGAAGAAACACAGTTTGCTTCTTTTTACATAGATACACTTCAAGGTTCACGGCACGACTTATTGTGGAAAACGTTTAGATTATTCATGTGGGCCAAGCTCAGCACAAATGATGCAAACTCTTCTTTGTTTCAGAAATGTTTAAAATATTAAACAGCTGTGAATGCAGTCCATGTTCTGCTGTTAGATGTTGGCACTAGGTACATAAGTGACACACGAATTAAACACCATTCAGATATCCTTCAGATCTGCTCCTCTTACAATAAAATATTACAAATGGTGTCTGTTTCATTTCTATGTTTTTATTGACATGACATTTAAAATCAGATTGAAAGATGAACATGCTGCTTTCACTGTGAGGCTGCAGTTGCGGTCTGATATTATTCATAAGCCAGATTTGAATTAAAAACCTCAGTAGTGTAAAGCAAAGATGTGTTTTTCTAGTATTTACAAGCACATATGCTGACTGGTGTGACCAGTGTGCTGTGCAGAGACTTAACAGTGATCTAGCTCCATGTTTCAAGCAGCCTATAACTACAGTCCATGTCAAATTATAAAAATTGAAGACAAGTCATTATTATTTTATATCTTAATTTGACATAGTGTTTGCGCACTATATGGCATATTTTATGCATCTGGAGCACACAAAAGATCATCCTCGAGAGCTCTGTACACCTGAACAGACATAACTTTTCTTATAAATCTGCAACAACACTGATCTATCAGTGCCTGTCTGAGGAAATCCAGATGCTTTAAATGGCTGAATATGATCCCACTGAGCTTTGAATTTATTAACTTGATGCTTTAACACCTCTGGATGTATTTCAATCCAGCATCAACAATCAAAACCTTCAAACTCAGTCAGCACATACAAAGAACGGGCCTCGAGTTGACTACACTGACGTCAGACGTCAGTCTCCGGCCGGTTCTAATACCTGACGTCGTCTCCATGGCGCCTGCAGCATCACAACTTTTAGCATTTTCCAAAAAACGGCCCAGTCGCCATCTTTGCCCTATACTTTCAATGTTATGCTCGACGACCCCGCACCCCCTCAAAAAACTTTGTTTTTCTCAAATTATACATTAATATTCATACTTATTCCACCTGTCACGCGCACACTAATGAAATCCATCGTCTTTAATCATTTTACACCGAAATAAAAGGTTAAAGCAGGTTTCATGTCTTGATTGAAAACTGAGGAAATTTACCCCCAAACAAAACCAAATAATTCATATTTATAGGCTAAATATGATGTTAATTGATTTATTATTTAATTGATAATATTATATTCTGCTCTTTTTGATCATTATTTAGATCAAACATGTTCAAATGAGCAGTTCAGTGGTGCTCTGTGTTTTACCATAGCGGCAATCCAAACGGAGGATGCCTGTGGTCAGCAAGTGGATCTCACGGCCTGAACCAGTAGAGGCCATTTTTTTCACATTCAACAGGTGCTGTCTCACTTCCAGATGTCAACAGTTGTTTATTTCATTCAGGGTTTTCACTTTTCAACGAATCTCTCAGCTGAAGAGTTTCAAGAGTTCAGCTCCTGTCAGCGCTCAGGTGCAGAAATGAAGATGGAATTAAGGGCTCTGCTTTTATAGGGGCACGTCAGTCTTCATCACCATGACTACCAGTGACACGTTATCTTGGGTTCACTGGATAAATAATATCATATTTTGTATATTATTATTATTATTATTATTATTATTATTACTCTATCAAATTACTCTAATTAAACCAGTTGCAGCGGACAGGAGAAGTCCTTAATAAATAAGTCGATCGACAGAAAACGATTTTTGACATTTGATAGGTTCATCAATTAGTTCTAATCGTTTCATCCGTTTTTCAAGCAAAATTGCCAAAGATGATCTGCTTTCAGATATGTCAACTTTTCGTTGGATAAATTAAGCAACTTGAACACGTCACTTTACAGTCTGAGACTTTGTGGCATTTTTGACTTAAAATAAAGAATTAATGTTCAGTTATCTACTTTAAATAAATACATTTACTTGCTAAAAATAGCCTCTTTCCAACATACAAAGAAATAACGGATGTAGGCTATAAAACAAGGACATCAAGGTCTATGACTGCAACTAACGAACAGGCCAATGTTCAGCCTCTTTAATAATCTGCGGGTTCTTTTTAAAATTAATATATTAAAGTATAGTATTTATTTACATGCTACTATATGTACCGGTTTCATTATTATTCTTATTATTATTACTATTATTGAGGGTTATCTATGTATTTCTACTGCAATCCAAAATACGCATGAGCATGATTTTTCTGGAGACGAAAATATACAGAATTTGTAGCAATATGTTAATAGTACCCCTTTAATTTACGGGCCGTTAATTACTTAGTAATATGAAGAAACTGCTAAGAAATAACAGTAAAGTAAAAATCAGTGAAAGCTGTACTTTCAAGGGCAGCTGCTGTTGAAATTAAATTTCTAGAGAGACTGAAACTCCTGTCAGAGCCTACGTTGAAGTTGTGTATAACAAAATGATGATTGAGAAGAGCAATCCGGTCGATTAGAACATAAACTGAAAGCTCCCTGTAATAATCCTCCTGATACGGCAGAATTTATTCGGACTATCCAGAAGAAACAGCGTTTGGTAATTTACCTAAAGTTAAAAAGTCAGATACAATACAAAATATATTATTCTACAAACTTGAAATCTGTATTTGCAGACAATGAAGTACCACGACATCCCGGTCTGTCGGGAGATTTAAATCATTAATGAAGGTACCGCTGCGCCAGCTGTGCGTAAAATTACGCGCTGTGCACCAAAAACCGTGGATACTGTGGATGCAACACGTTCCTGCTGCTGATGGCTGCATGTGTTTAAATGAAAAAGAACTTTTACAACTTGTTATTTTAGAGAGATCAAGGTTTCAGCCGAGAACGCGTGAAATGGTCTGCTAGGTGGTCTGAGCAGACGGAAACGCGAGTAAACATGATCTATGGTCAGCACACATGAGTATTATGTTTGTTGCTTTCGTTCCCTGTCTGCTTCTCTCTCCCCGCCGTCTGTGCAGCATTCAGCTGTGCCAGCAGCCTGCTCTGGAGGGTCCTGATGCTGTTCCGTGTTTCAGAGATGCAGAAGAGCATCATAGAAACCTCCAAATGTCATGTTATGGTTTGTGTGGTTATTTTTCAACTGGTTTCACATGAAGGCAGTAATAATGGATCAGTGCGCATCTATCACAGTCTGCAGAGGTCTGTTTTCCGCCATCTTCAGATGTTTAGAAATGTAATCAGTTAGAGGGGAGTGGTGGCAGTCTACCAGCAGTTGGTAGAATAACACATTCATCTTAAAACTGTTCAATTCAGCAGGTCCGGACAATCTCACCCTGCTGCTCCTTAGAAATCCACTTTCACTTCGTTTCCCTTAATATTAAGTGCCCAATAATAAACTGACCCAAAATGACCCAGACGACTATTACAAAAACTATTCATATGGCAAGAAAAAAGATCCCAGATCCTCTTTCATTTGATGTTTCTTCTTCATGTGCTTTGGTGTTTATGTCTATCCTTCATCAGGGTGAGCTGTGATGAAGCTATAGATCAGTACTGGTATTACTAAGTGTTTTGTTACAGAACCGTTTCAGAGACATCTGTGTAAGTTCTGTGCATGTATGTACTACTAGTGAAGAATAAATAATAGCCTACACTGCACACTAGTCTAATCTCTGTGTGTTTAAGGTTGTTGCTACAGTGTATAAGTGCATTGGCCTATTAAAGAAATTATAAAACATGTTCATACTCATTTATTAATCAGTTTTTTAGATATTAAATTATCAGTATCAGTGGCCTCTTTAAAGCCAGACAGCATCAACTGGAGAACTGTTTGTTTTTTTCAAAGTTAATACAAAAGACGAGATCTGGAATCCTTTAATGGAATCGGCTGATACTTGCAGCTGAAAACTGCCAAACCAGTCTGAGAGATAAAGGCAGCTTGCACCTAAAATAAAAACAA